>NC_056726.1:780260022-780535022 GCF_019279795.1 Protopterus annectens | reverse complement strand
AGATTAAATTTCATGTTTTATTGCATTTCATCGTGGTGGTCCTATCTTGTTCGATATATATAAATAAATAAAAAATAAATAAAACACCAGATAGTCATACACATCTTTTCACAAAGAATGAGCCACACAATACAAGAACAAGGATGCAAAAGCAAAAAATACTGATGTGGGATAAATGAAAGAGGGTCTAGATGAGAGGTCCTAAGGAGTATAAAAGTCTACGGAAGGTGTCTATGTGGCCACATGGGCACACATTAGGAATAATGCATTCAGTGCCTGACGTTACACATGAATAAAGCAAAAAAAGCTGCTTGAGGAACAGCATAGAATGGTTGCTAAAAGAAAGAAAAGGACAGTACAAATTTTATAAGGCGTACAGGCTATTAGAACTTGTTATATATTTCGTGAAAGTAAAGTTTGTTTGTGTCTGTCGGCTTTTTCTCAGTTAGGGGTCGCCACAGCGGAACTCCGGTCCGCTAATGATTGGCAGTAGAGTTTTACGTGCTGGCTTGCCAGGCCTAATGCACAACCTTCAACGAAGGAACGCCCGTTCACGCATGTCGCCACACAGAAGACACTCTGAGGATCGAACGGGCAACGTCTAACTGAGGTGACAACGCTACCGCAGCACCACAACCGCAGTCATTTTGTGGAACAAAAGAATTAAAAAAAAAAAAAAAAAACAAATAAGATAAGAGCTACTCCTACTGTAGGAAGACAAGTAACATTAAAGAACCTGAAATGGATGGAGATGAGGAAGGAACACACGAAACAGAGAGAAAGCATTCAAATTGACTATTTGACATTGCTAAAGGCTTATCTATTCTGAAATGTTATATTCTGTTCAAATGTCAATATTGTACAAGTCTTGTATCAGTTGATACCAGTATGTTACATGAGGCCATGATACAGCATTCATTTATCAATAAAATGTCTTGTATCCGTTTGCTTTTGGATTATGGCTAAAAATGGTCTACTAAGGTCAGAATACTTGCCTAATTAAAACTCACAAAATAAAGACTATAGAAATAGTGATGCAAAGCGAGAAAGTAATATATGAGGAATAAAAGTTTATCAACGGATAATTTCAATAAAGCACTTGATGGACAGATGAGAGCCAGAGTAAGAACAGTTCAGTTTGATCAAAAAGAGCCATGGCCATGAGAAAAGCAAAAATTATTATTTGTATCGAAAAGGGTAATTATTTATTTATTTACATTTTTGACAGGGAGTGTCCGACTGGACATAGGTCCATTTTCAGCGAAGGCCCGGGGAGAAAAGCTCCACAGTTAAAATAAACAGACAGTAGTTACATTGGATTACATAGCGATTAACAATTTGATTAACATAGCAATTAATTACAAACATATTTACAGATGAAGGACATAGTACATCAGTAGACAACTAGAATCTTTATCTGCGAAGTACATAACAGACATTAACAAATGTTACAATAAGAAGTTCCTGCTGTATAATAAGTACTAGGCATATGAGCATCTGAGCTCGCTACAATCAAGGTAGTTAGTGGGGTAGAAAGAAAGGTAGTGGGTGAATGGGGTGGGTGATATTAGAGTGTGAGTTGCAAGGGCATAGCCAGCATGTTTTTAGGTGTGCTTTTAGTAAAGTTTTGAAGTGGGTGCATGATGGTACGGAGGTAATTGTGGGTGGGAGGGAGTTCCATAATACATACAAAGTGCCCATCATATAATGTAAATGCTAATCCATTACATAATGGTGTACTTACAGTACCTTGTGAACTGTACTCTATAAAAAAATTTTATTTTAACAGCCAGTGTAATTACAGCAAGTGCAACATGTGTGAAGATTGCACAGTACGCTTACTAAGGCTATTGTCAGAAGTCAGGATAGGGTAACTTCTGAATGGCTAATGCATACATAAAGTAAACTAGTTAGACTTGGTTTACAAAAAAACATTTTTAACATGCAAACACAATATACAAAATGGTGCAACTATAGCGGTAAATCAGGCAGACCAAGAAAAATTGCAATAAGTGATAACAATCCACCAGAAACATGACAGTACACTGGCTAAAACTCTTTAATGATGCTAGTATTCCAGATTCTTGCATAAAGCTTCATCAGGCACAAAATTATTCCAGAAAAAAAATCACCTTTTATAAAACAAATCATCATATCATTAAAATCAATTAACACATCATAATTACATTTTAAAGAAACCTACATATTTAACCGGATTATGTAATTCTTTCAAAATCAGTTTGCTGATGATGCTACCATTTAATCCTGGTGGCATTTGAGATCAAAACAGTAATATCCATTTCAACTGTTCCTTTTCTGTAAGATTTAATAAATAACCTCCAACAGGTTCATGTATTACTTGTAAAATCATAAATGTAAAATGAAGAGTTTCATCAGCATCATAAATGTGTTTAAAGAGTCTGTTCCTTTGAACTTTTTACCTATATCAGACAAATGATTCCCTATACGTTCTCTAAGTTTTCTGCTTGTTTTACCAACATAATATGCATCACATTTGACACATTTAGCCTATATAGACAAAATTCATAGTGCTGGAGTTCCCATACGCTCTTAATGTAAACAAGATGCCAGTTTGACCAATGTAGCAAGGCTTTCAGGAGCAGCCACAGTGTCACTAAAATAAGTATCAGTACTCTTTTAAGACATTAAAAGTATTTTTAAAAGACCAGCCACAATGAAAGGTATAGAAATACTTAATAATTAATAAAATAGAAAACCTGAGATTCCAGAATATCTAGTTACAATAAACAGTATTTCAATCACAGGAGATTAAAAAATAACACAGTTGGACAGAGTCACACAGATGCAGAAAAACAACACTTCACTATATTATCCTGACTGATTAAAGAATGACTTTTCCCTATTTAAGTTACTTACTACAGCAAGGCAAGAAAATGACTGCTGAGCTGCTTACTACTGCAAGGCAATATGAGGTGTGCGGTTGTGTGAGACATCTGTGAGAGTTCTTTCCTGTCAGGTTCCAAAAAACAAAGTGCTGCTGTGAGAGTTCCATTATATTTCTCACTAATATCTAAAGAATCATTTCAGTGCTGGTTATAGAATGACATCACATCTGGTCATCTGACTCTGGTACAATACACATCCAGAGCTTTGCTAAAATCTGTTGCAGCATCTGAAAGGTATAAAACAATTCTGAAACCTTCCACACTTGTTTTTCTTTCGTCTTTTCCCGGTTAGGGGTCGCCGCAGCGGAACTCCGGTCAGCTAATGATTGGCAGTTGATTTTTATGGTGCCGAGGTGCCAGCCCGATGCCCAACCTTCAACGAAGGCACGCCCATTCACACATGTCTTTCGAATGCCACTCTACCGTGGAGAGGACATGCAGACTCCACACAGAAGGCGCTTCAGCCGAGAATCGAATGGGAGAACCTCTTGCTGTGAGGCGACAATGCTACCGCTGCACCACCGCGGCTGTACTGAAACCTTCTACCCTTCCCGGGTAGCAATTAGTTCACCCCTAAGGACAATACAGTCAAGTAAGATTCCTAGTCTTTTCCCCAGACATTTTTGTCTCTGGCTGCAATCACACCTTTAACATAAAATAGTTATGGCCTAAACCAACCCATTTAATTTTCAAACCATTTTTTTTTCAAAACTAGCTGGACTGAGATTAACCTCTTCTCTTCCAGAGATCTCTGTTAAAACATGCATATTTAATCAGTTATAATAATTCTGTCTGACATAGGGAAGATTAAGTTAATGATGGGCTGTCTATGGTTCCAAGGCTATGGGGGACTATAGGAAAGCCATATTTTTCAGAACAGAAGAAAATGGCACCACTTGGTCAGGAACAAGCTGCCCCCTAGGTTAATGAGAATACCCATTACCTACTCAAGTAATGTGAACCTCATGCAAGAAATTTATAGGAAGAACTGGGCAGTATTATGCTCTGAAGATGGAATTAGGCAGATCGTGGGAGACAACCCCACTTTTGCCTATAATAATAAAAAATCTTTAAAAAGGTTATTATGTCACCCCAGGGACTCATCAGATAATTTCTACAATAGGAAAAGAGGCACTTTTCCCTGTTCCAACTGTAATTGTTGTCAGTATATCTATAGCAGTAGCACTTTTGTTCATCCTGATACAGGGAAGACAATAGAGTTTAAAGTATTTGCTGACTAACACTAGCAATGTTGTTTATTTGGCACACTACATAGTATGTTCTTCATACTATATAGGTAAAACCAACCGTATGTTAAAGCACAGGATGAGAGAGCACATTTATGATATACACAGGGGGGCAGATAATAATGCATTGGCTAAACATGTGGCCAAGTATGATAGCACACATACATTTAGATTTATGGCTATAGAAACAGTTAGAAATAATGAAAGGAGAGGGGATGTTACCAACAGGACAGAAGTAGCTGAATTAACATGGATTACTAGGATGAGAGCTACGACGGGGAAGGGGCTCAATGATAAAGCTTCCATAAAGCCAGTTTTACAGGCAAGGAACTTAGTAAGATGACTATTTTTATTTATGGTTTTAAATTTTAATTGTCTTCTTAATACTTTTAATTGATTAACTACATAGGAGTTTTTATTGGTTGGAATATATTTTAAATACCAAAGTAAAGAGACTTTGTGTTGTCTGATGAAGTGACAAAACTTGTCGTGAAAGCGCTCACCATTAAAAGTTTATTTTTTCTGGATACTGGCTGTGGTTTGGTTCTACTATATTTTTCAGTACATTGGCTTTTATCGCTTGGTGGAACCATTTGCCTGCACCACATTCTGTTTTCTCTTTGATACACGTACATCTCTTTTCTTTCCAGCAGGACCCACTGCTGATGCATTTTTAACACAAGCTTATGTACAAATCAGTGTGATAGTCAAATGGCAAAATTCTAAACAAAACTATAGCTAGTTATGCTGGCATATGTAACACATGCACTGCCCTATTCTCCCTGGCACAGATGGCACTACCTCATATCAGAAAGTGTTAACTGGTTTTAATGATGTGATTAATTGTTTTAGAACAGTTTTTTTCTGGAATGATTTTATGTCTAACTAAAGCGTTATGCAAAGTTATCCGGAATACTAGTGTCATTATATAGTTTTAACTAATGCACTATTGTGGTTCCAGTGGATTTTTATCACTTTTTAAATATGCAAACACAAGACAGTACAGGAAAAAACAGTAAGTATGAGAAAAAGGCCGCAATGATTTTTACCATCTACTTTCAGGTCAAAATGAGACTTGCTTGCTTACAGCCTATTTTGCCATTTCCAGTCAAGCTAACATCAATCAAGAACAGACAGATGTAATGGAAAGTAATGATTTGCATACAGAGTCAGATAAATATTCCTAGAAACCTCACTCACGACAGAAAAACCTGACAAAAATTACTGCATTTCCAGGACTATACTGGATATGGCTGCTGCTGCTGTTTTTATTACTATTGCTACTACTACTACTACTACAACTGCTGCTAGTGTTAAAATAACACAGGACACAAGTCCTATGTTACGGTACATGTCCCAGAACACTCCTGACTTCAGGCTGTAATGTAAAGGTAACATAAATCTTAAAACAAGTTTTAATTTTTAAAAATACTTGGTACCCACTAACATAAATGTCAGGACAATAAATAAGTTTTAATAACAATTTCAAAATAGGGGAGGAATCACAGTCTATGTACAAAGCTTGAATTTCAGTATAATTTTGTCTCAATTACAAAGTGAGCCAAACTAGGTCATGAAGTAACATCTGTTGTAGTCAAAGACTACCAAAGACATTTATGATCTTTGTACTGAATCTAACAGTCTGATGAAGCTTTTGTGATATACATGTCATTTTGATTAAAGTACTGTTTCTTTAAATAAAATATCTTTACTTATTTGTGCACTGTGAGAACTTGGGTAATCAACTAATTTGAAAGAATCCACTTAAGCCACAGCCTGGAGATGACAAAAAGTAAAGAGCTTTCACATGATCTGTACAATGGCAGAATAAGATATTACAAAACTTAAAACACACATTTTGGTCACTGCTACATTTGCCATACTTAAATCCTTTCAGAGACTTGATTACCTTTTGGTTTGATAAGTAAAACAGGTTTTAGATGATTACTGTTCATGTAACCAAACTTTACACTCTCAAACAGCTCATTCTTGGCTAGGTAACTGGCAATATGAGACAAGTAAAGAGCCCTTTTCCTGTGGTAACGCTGGTTTAAGTTATCCTTGTCTTGAAGAATTTCCTGTTAAAGGAAAGCAAGAAATATCAGTGGTGCTGATTTAATCTCCCTCACAGACTAAGCAATTCAAATGTGCAAATATCTGCCAACACTGTTCTTGTACTACTATCCAAACATGTCCCCCAGCACACAAATGATGCCCATTTCTTTTTAGTTGTTTTAACTTTGCACTGTGCTTGTTTCATCTCAAAAGCTAATCGTATCACACTGCAAGTAAAACATCAGCAGAAGAAAAACAACTCCCAGTGTAGCAGGTTAAAGTCAGATAATGTCCAAGTTCAGACTATGCTTGCTTATCATTTTGGTTAGCTAGCTAATGTTTGACGAATCAGAGTCAAAAGCAATTACCAGTCCAAGTGCTAAATCAAATTCAACACAGTCCAAGTAATGTTACCTCATTCAAGACGAACAGAATTATACATAGTAAACTGTGTGGTATTCAGAAACCCATAGCACTTACTTGAAACACTAATTCCCACAAATTTCTTTAAGATACTGTCATTGAATACTGTTTACTCTACATCTCATATACATGTTTTTACATTTAAGTGATCCAGCTGAGTGCAAAAAATGTCTTTGAAACCCATACCCATCCACTTCAGCCAAAACTCAAAGTAGGTAAACATGAAACAAAAAAGGCTTGTGAGAATTAGAGCTTCACACAAGTGCTACAAGTTTTTGAATATCCCATTAGACTTTGCATCTCTTAATAATAATGCTCAGTAAGGGGAAAACATGCTAATCCTGTACTGAAATGTTACTGTGATCTGTCCTCATCCATTCTAGCAAATTCAAAAGAATTAGTTGCATTAGTTTTTGTTACTCTGCATTCATCTGAACTAAATGATGAGATAATTTAACAGATTACTATTCAGTTTAGCCACACAAGTGCCCTACAGCAAAATCCAATGCAAATTTTGAAAATTAAATAAGTATGTTTTAAAATTACAAGGTGCTAAAATGATGTGCATAAAATGAAAAACACAAAGGTTGTAATATTACCTTAGGCATTGTAATGGCAACATCTACAGTGATATCTGGCTTCACACACATATCAAGAAGGTAGCTACCAACAACCTTGACTGACAATGGGGGAAGAAAGCAAAACTTTCCTTTCACATTATATGGAACTTGCAGAAATGGTACTTTTACATCACGGGGGAGCCAGGACTGGTCTGTGATCTACAAAACAAAAAAAAAATATGTCACAAATTCATTTTGGATAAGGTAATAATGCAAAAGATGCAAAAAGTTATTCTGTAAAATACAAAAGGAGTAGATGAACTACCTGCAAATCATAACTTATCAGTACAAAACATGTCTGAGCCAGGCCAAACCACGACTCAAGAATCACAGCAAACAATACTTGGATATTAAACCATCTCTTCCTACTGTTTCTATACCTCCCACAGAACCAATTCAGTAAATTTTGTTACATCTGCATCATTTAAATAGCACTTTCTACCAGGTCTGATAATGCAGTGTATTACACAAATGGTAATAGTGTGACAAATACCTTGTAACACAAAGAAAAAGACTAAAAAATTCACCTGGAATTGTCTGGGCACAGTAAAGCCTTATCAAGTTTAATTCTGTTTACTTAAAAAAAAAAAAAAAAAAAAAAAAAAAACAATTAGAAAATGTTAATCTAAGTCTAAACCAACTGTATATGAAAGTATTGAATATTATAAAAAAGAAAAAAAAAGGAAGAGGGATCTTTAAAAACGGGAAGGAGTAAATTACAAAGGCAAATAGAAATTGTGTGAACAATACATGCAAAATAATGAGTAGGAGGAGGAGTGATGTTAAAGGGAAGGCAGGAGGGGTTGGGAGTGTGGCTTAATGGCTAAGGTGTTTGCCTTACAAACATAAGGTGCAGGGTTTGAGTGACAAGGGATAATTGGCTAGGCTTAAAATGACACGCAAAGGCAGTTAGCTTAGTACTAAACTATGAACCTATGTTGGACTGATGACAGTTACAAAAGAAGGAAAGATATGTGATGTACAATGTACGTAAAACAAAAAACACATTAATATGGTTTATTAACTTCTCTGTTAATGTTCATAGGTCAGTACTAGGGCTATCGGCCCTAGGGCCTATACAAGCCTAGCCATAACAAATCCCTGGATATTTCTTTCCACAGTATTTACTTCCCTGGACCCCTTGTCTAGCAGGGCGACTGACATGATCCCCGGGGTGAATTTCCCATCTCCCATCCAATCATCAAGATTCCTTTTGAAGAGGGCCAAAGAAGCGCTCTGCTTGACATGTATGGGCAGTCTATTCCAGAGTATGGGGAGTCTCTGGGTCAGGAACCTATCCCTCCAGCATGTTTTGTTCATTGTGATGACAAGGTTTAGATCCCTGGAGCGTGTGTCTGAGGATTGGGATTTCTTTAAGTGTAGCATGTTCAACAGCTCTGGGTTTGACATGGCCTTGTATGTTAAGCAGAGATTGCCTCCGAGTAGACGATATGTGACAGAGTATCGTCTACTCAGAGGCGATCTCTGCTTAACAGACGCACATTAATATGGTTTATTAACTTCTCTGTTAATGTACGTTTACCTATGCCTTAACTAATAATTTGGGTCTATATCAGCATATCAAATGCTGAAAATGCAGAATGCAATTTAATCGAACTGAAATGTTCGAAATCTCAGAAGAACGAACTGACGGAACATCGATTTCTTTCCCAGGGAAAGAAATCGGTGTTCCGTGCAAAAAAAAAAAAAAAATGTTCAATACTTTAAACACTGACAGAAGTGGGGAGCTGTGCCCCCCACACACCCCCCGACTTAAATATACCAACTCCGAGACCTGACGGTCCACCGATTTCTTCCCTGGGAAAGAAATCGATGTTCCGTCAGTTCGCTCTTCTGAGATTTCGAACATTTCAGTTCGATTAGATTAAATTAAATTCGGCATTTTCAACATCTGAAATGCTGATAGGAACCTGATAATTTAATACAGTTTAAAAAAAAAAGCTTCTTGAAATCAACAGGGGCTGGAAGATGAGCATTTGAACTACTTGTTGAGCCTTAACAGGTCTAAAATGGGTCTCCCAGGGCCATCTTTCATTCGGATTAGAAACTCTCTCTTTCTTGTCATTGATGTTACTTCCAATGCCACTCCACAGGTGATCAGCTTTTTCAATGTCATCACTGCTATGTAGATCTGTTCATGACAGACTGGAAATATACCCATAAAGGGCAGAAGGGGAGTTCCCAGGTGGCCTTGTGGTTAGGATTCATCACTTTCAGCGCTATGGCCCATATTCGATTCCCAGTCAGGGAAGCTTCAATGCATTTTTGGCTCGTTTAAACCAGGCTCTGCCTAGGTGCATCACCTCTAGGATGTTTTTACAAAATTCCTTCAAGACCAATCTAAGTGCCTTTTCATTTATTTTCACATATTTTATTGCATTTGCACTTGCCTATTGTTATCTGTGCCTTATAGCCAATTTATCACAATTTCACTGTATTAAACCAATTTACTGATTAACTGCATTTCATTACTATTTAACTGTACTTCGTTGCTACTTACTGTTATTCATTACTGTTTAACTGCATTTTACTGCATTTCATTGCTGTAAAGTTTTCATACTGTGAGTTCTGTTTTTGTCTGTAAGTGGTTATCTGCGCTTTTCTGTGTACTGTGTTCTTAACCCTTAAATCGAGTAGCATAGTCTGGATACAGATTTGCTGCATCCAGGGCGGTTTGTTTTTGCCTTCTGTGTGTTTCTGGCAGCCATCCTGGCACAAGCTGATTGGTAAAGAGAGCAGGGCCTACATAGGATAGGTTAGGTTTGTTTGTTACTACCATCTTGTATTTTTTGTGGTACTTAAACCCAGCGTTTGAGCTTGTCTGCACATCATGCACCACAACTGCATTGTTTTTAACCCAGGGTGAGGTATTCCAGCTACAAATTTTCCCTTTGTAACACTTGTGTGATCACCTAGTAGACCTTCCACCCTTCACTCCTTAGCTCTCTTTGGCCTCTCTCCCCTCAGATTCTGACAAATATGGATGGACAACTTCCTATGGTTTCTCATGCCAGTATGGTTGATATGGGAATTCTGAGACAGTTGTAGCAACTGCCTCATGTACACTGACAACCCTCTACTACCACCACCTAGGAACACAAACTGTGAAAGATGAAATTACATTAAGAACCTAGAGTCTATGCTCTCTCGCTCTCTCTCTCACACAAGCCAGTATATCTGGCACTGAGAAGGCTGTCAACACAACCACCACCCACACCTACACAACACACACTGACATATGTGGAGGCCCTCAACAAAAACATAACCCAAACAAAAAAGAGACCGACCTCCGAGGCAAAAACACACGCAATCTCCACAGCCCATTACACCACACACAGTCCATACATCTGTGACTCACAGCCACTAAGACCTAACCATAAACCCAACATATTAGTCATAGGAGACTCCACTGTGTCACACAGATGTGCCCCTCACCAAGCTAGATAAGGAGAGTCACGGTTAGTTGCTTGTCAGGTGCCAGAATCGGCCATCCACTCAAATCTGGTCAACAGATACCGTTATGATTCTGTCATAGTCCATGTTGGTGTGAATGACTTGAGATGTACCTCCCTGGACTATATGAAGAGAGACATTATCACGCTCACTGTCCCTAGGCTTAAGCAGCATTCTACAGTTACCCAGAATGATGCCTCAATACAAAAAGAAAATGACTGACAAACAATTGGCTTAGTTTCTGGTGTCATTCCAAGGGTATCCAGTACCTGACAGCCTGGGAAGACATGAGCAACAGACCAAGATGCTTTGCGAGAGATGGCCTGCATCTGTCTCCCTTGGACTTCAGACTTTTGCCTCTCCCACACTGCCTTTTTTTAGGCAATGCCATGAGGTCAAAATTACCAACATGAAAATTTCATCAAAATGCAAATTTAAGGTCATGCTGCTAAACAATAGGAGTCTAAACATGAAACTGAACTCACTGCAAGCATTCTTAACCTTGGAAGATGCTGACATTTCTGCAGTCACAGAAATCTGGTTCAAAGCTGTGGAGAGGACCCCAGCCATACCAGGTTTCTAATCCTATCATACATTCAGACCCCAAACCGTGGGCAGCAAAGCAAAAGGAGGTGGAGTTTCAATATGTATTAAACATATACACACCCCCAGGCTGGTCAAACAGTATGATGCACAGGAGACGCTCCAGATGCAGTTACCCATTGACAAGACCACTATTCAAATCATAGCTAGCTACAGGCCCCGACTTTGACTGATGATGACTACTCCACCTATCTGGACCTTTTCCAATCTATCAAGATTCAACCCTTTACCCTAATATTGAGTAACTTTAACTATCCAACCACAGACTCTAAGAACTACTCATGCCAAAACACAAATGACCAGAGATTCCTTGATTTTTGTCAATGCAAATGCCTTGGTCCAGCTGGTCGACAAAGCAACAAGAGGTGATAATATCTATGGACCTGGTATTAACCAACATGAGTAACCATTGCAGCATCTCTACAGTGTCATCCTCCCTGGTCAGATCTGACCACAAAGTAATGACTTTCGAAGTCACCATCTCCCCTGCCCCCACCCTTGCTAGGGTCAAACATAAGAACTTCTCCAAAGCTGATTACAACCTCCTGAGGAAAGGTATAAACTGCTTCACAGCCCCCTCCTCCTCCGTAGGAACTGGCACCAATGTCCAAACCTAAGCCAAAGTACTATATGAGCATTCATATAGCTACATGGAATCAGGAAAACCCGACAGAACAAAATCACCCTCCTCAAGGAAAAGTAAACCAGTCTGGTGGACAACTGCAATAAATAAACTCTATAATAAAAGGAGAAATTGCTGTCCAGGACCAAGAAGGAGCAGGTGCTTAATTGGAAGCACTCTCTCCTTAACCTGAACAAGCAAATAAGAGCACTAGTGAAATCCTCCAAAGCAAACTGAGTCCAAACTGGCCACATCTACTAAAGACAATCACACATCTTTCTTCACATATATCGGCAGTCTCAGAGGAAGTACTCAGATCTGCTCAGAACTGGTGGTCAAGGGCACCATATACACTAACACCATAGATATAGCCAACCTGCTGGCAGACGGGTTCAGTAAAAAACCTCACCCCTCTGCCCCGCCCCCATCAAAAAAATCAGGACATTCCCACCACCTGCCCCCTTCCCCTTATCTAGGGAGCAAGCCATTACTGCCCTCTCAAAGGCAAAAAATACAACCTCCAACATCCCAGGCTGCAATCCTACATGAACTTAGGCAAGAACTTGAAGCACAATTAGGCACCCTGTTCAACCAAAGCCTGAATACTGGCATCATCCCAGCCTACTGGAGGACAGCCACTATCATCCCTTTACACAAAGGTGGAGCATACACCAATCCAGGAAATTATAGACCCATCAGCCTAACTAGCCTGATCTGCAAGGCCATGGAACGGATTATCATGGAACTCATTAAAAAGGACACTGGCAACCTCCAAACACTTGATCCCACACAGCTTGGTTTCATCATGGGGAGGTAATGCCCATTAAACTTGGTCGACTTCTCAGAGACAGTCACCAAAGCCATGGATGAGTGGAAGACTGTGCACACCGCCTACCTTGACCTGGCCAAAGCCTTTGACACTATTCCCCACTCGAGAACAATAAATAAAGTCTCTCAACTAGGCATCAATCCATACGTTACCAGATGTGTAGCAAACTGGCTTACTGACAGAACCCACCTAAATCAATATAGGTGAAGTCATCTCAAGCAGTAGACCCGTACAGAGCGTTGTACCCCAAGGGATCAGTCTTGGGGCCTCTGTTGTTTAGAATATACTTTTCTGAGGTGCAGACTAAAACCAGTGGGCTATAGTTGATCAAATTTGCAGATGACTACAAGTTGGGCACTGTCATCAATTCCGCTAGCGATGTGAACATCCTCCAAGAGGGTCTCACCCAAACAAATGACTGGTGGCAGAAACATGGCCTCAAACTGAATGCCAAAAAATGTATCATCATCCCCTCTGGGTAGAGTGACATCCTCACAAATTACCACATTAATAACAAGGCCCTAAGCATGCCATCAGTCGTAACAGTCTTGGACACCCAGGTT
Organism: Protopterus annectens; assembly: GCF_019279795.1. Taxonomy (NCBI): domain Eukaryota; kingdom Metazoa; phylum Chordata; order Ceratodontiformes; family Protopteridae; genus Protopterus; species Protopterus annectens. Next base: position 780,521,659 of record NC_056726.1, on the reverse strand, counting down.
GATAGCAAACAATCTTTTTCACGGGGGGTACTTCAGTCAGCTAAATGCCACATAACAAGCATATACTTGCACTGCACTGAAAACAGCCAACCCTAAGGATATGGGCTGTCATCACAAACCAGAGACGGTAGCCCTCATTATCATGTGGGTAAAAGTATGAACAACACAAGCAGGGGCACAGGAGGCTTCGTGGTGATATGCATGCTCATGTCAACTACCAAATGTGGAGTTAGGGCTTACTAGAAATGCCTCCTCGCTTGCAATGCAGAAGACAACACAAGCCACCTTACTGGCTGCCTAATCGACGGCCCTTACAATTGGCTCTCAACTCTGTGTTGGGGGTGCCCAGTACAGAAGAAAAAGAGGGCTCAAAGCTGGCATGAAGAAGCCTGACAGATAGCAAGCACAGAGGCAAACAACCTATAGGAAAAATTGTTAATGTCTTTTGAATTTAAGTTTAAAACAAATTGAGATGAAGTAATATTTCAAGATATGAATGTTAACAAAAGTAATTGGATTAGAAGTCTTTAAACACCCATCTACTGAAAATAAATCTAAAAAAAAATCCCTCTTTTTACCAACAGCATGTACCTATAATACATTAAACAAGATGCATTAAACTTGCAGCCTCTAAGTTTACTATTAAAGACAATGAATTTAATGATAAAAATTACAAAGAGAAATGGAGAATTTATAGTGACGGCCCATATGAATAAATTAATCCAAGAGACATTATCTAATGTTAAAGATGAAAACAAGTGCACAGACCCATACTTAAGTGACTGAATATTGATAAGAATAAACAAAATTAACAGACAAAAATAAAGTCCTGCTAAAATATATAGAAGATGTACAAAAGACTACTACACTTACCGCAACTTATGCTTACTAGTATGTAGTAATTCTTCATACGTGTCCATTCTGCAAGTATAAATTCTGTGTATAATACACTAACACACTTACTATAAACACATTAACATTCTGTATTACTGTTCTTTTATCTTTTGATACTTTACTCATCTACCAGGTTGTGAATGAAAAGAGTCAGTAGACCAGCTCTCTTGCCTGGTTAGCAAATTGTAAAATTAGTTAAAAATACATTAAACAGATTACTTCTGATACATGAAAGATTCCTTATACAAATAACAAAAACAGAGATATAAATTTGTATACAACAGGAAAAACAGGTTAAAAGAAAACATAGCCACATAAAGTAACAATACCAAAGAATGCCATTTCACCTTGTAATCATTGCACAACTTGTAAACTTGGGTATGGTGAATGGAAGATTATCCATCTGGTCAGTAAACATTATGCAAAAAAAGTTACAATAAACTTTAAACTAAAATACTGTTTTAAGAGGCACTTTGCAAGAACTTTTGTGTTTTATTAGGAAAACAGTAACATTTCAAAAAAGAATTTAAGAAATAAATGTATTCTTTAACAAAATAAGATGGCTAATGCATTATTTAATAATAGCTGTATCAATCATTGTGTTGCATATTATGTAATGAAAACATTTACCTAACCAATACAGGTGAAGATTCAGACAAACTGCTTTAACTGAAAAGTGACAAACTCTGGTAACTGGTGAATTTTATTTGATTGTACACAGTTTCTAGGTTTAAACAAAACTATCAAAATTAAACAAACTTATTATTATTTCTGAAAAGTAGAGTACTACGCTCCTAAGTACTTACTAAGCTACTGATCTGGTAAGTTTTTAGCCCTTTTATTTTGTGTACCCAAAACACTGGGCCCGATTCCAAAAGACTTGCTCTCAGTGTAAGTGACTGCACACCGAGAGCAGGTGTTTTGGAAACTGGCCCCCTGTGAAGGCTTGCTTAAAGAAAGCCCTTACACCTAAGTTGCTTACACTGACAGCAAGTCTTTCAGAATCAGGGTAGATCTGCACTTAGAGACACACTTTTGGAATCTGGCCCATTATAGACATTCTGACAAGTTTTAATTGATTACATTTTAAATGAATCACTGAAGGAATAAATGCATTTTTTTCATAAAGGTAGGTTTCTGCACAAAGTCTAATTAAATGTATGTACAAGAAAGCACTCACAATTAATTTAATTTTATATATGTGTATGTATGTATTTTTTTTTTTGTGCAACTGAATGAAGTTTTAGCATTACAAACCTCAAATTTTCATCAATTTTCTGGGAAGAAGGCAGAAGAAAGGCTTTAGGCTAGGTGACAGAGGAACTCAGAAGCCAGATAATCTCTTCAAAGCAATGGATTATCAGGAGGGGTGTTACAGGGAAGAGAAATATTCTCATAAACAAGAATGTCCATGTAAAACTTTAGTGTCTCAGCAAACGGCCTTCATGGAGTTATACAAATAACATGCATTAACAGCTTATATAAACAAAATCACAAGAACAACTTACTAATTAATCAATCAATAATACAATTATCTAAATTTTCGGCTTCATCCTTGCCGCCTTTACAAATAAAAATCAAATCATGTATGCCCTTAAGATGGAAAGTTCCACCGCTGTCCATTTTAAAGAAAAGCATAATTGCAACTTTTTATTACTATGAGGTAGTCTTTGTACAGGTTTGCGTGAGAGTGGAGGAAAATAAGAAGTTACGTCTTACCATAACGATCCATGTGAATTGTTCATCTCGCCTTTGTTCTTACACGGGTTCGGAGCCGATCCTCGGCTCGAAGTCGCATCACTAGCTCGCATCTTCGAGAAAGCTCGAGGCACAGTAATATCCCATGATCCTCCGGTGCTAACCCTCAGATCTAGTTTGCTATACCAGAAGAATCCCTCTTAGAAATGTGTCTAAAACACTTATAAACAGATACTACAAAGTGTCTGGAACCCTACTGCCAGGTAGAGGATAAAAGATGCCATTACTGATGTTAATAACATGCCAACCATACCTAGAAAAGGCTGAAAAGGAATCTAATTGAAAACCGTTCTCCCAGACCGTGGGACGGGATGGAGGGGGGGAATGTAAGAACAAAGGCGAGATGAACAATTCACATGGATCGTTATGGTTAGACATAACTTCTTAATGTGAAATTGTTCAATCTCGCCGTTTGTTCTTACACACGGGTAGCGTCCCTAGCTCCTTTTTCCCGGGTGGCTCAAGGGAGAACATTCCTGAGTACAGTGGAACCAAAGCGCCCTGTCCCTGGAGCTCTTGTCTAGCTTGTAGTGGGTGATAAAGGTATGTGGTTTTGCCCAAGTTGCCGCTGCACAAATGGTATCTAAGGGCAAACGAGCAGTATGGGCTGAAGAGGTAGCAATCGCCCTTGTAGAATGAGCTCTGGGTTTGAAAGGGAGTTGCTGTTTGGATTCAGCATAAATGAAATTTATGCAATCTGAGAGCCATTTGGATAAGGTAACCTTCGTTACTGCCTGTCCTTTTCTTTGGTCAGCATATGAGACAAATAGTTGATCTGACTTTCTGTACTCTTTTGTCCTATGTAAGTAAAATCTTAGTTGTCTGTGAACGTCCAACTTGTGCAATGTGTATTCCAGCTTATTGGAATGATTTTTAAAGAAGGTAGGTAGTTCGACAGATTGACTGATGTTCTGAATCGAACAAACCTTCGGAAGGAAGGACGGATTGGTGAGCAAGGTTACTCTATCCGGATGAAAAATCATGTACGGGGGTCGGACAGATAGAGCCTGTAACTCTGAAACTCTTCTGGCGGAAGTGATGGCAACCAGGAAAAGTGTTTTCCACTAAATAAATTTTAACGGAGTTGTGGTTGCTGGATCAAAAGGGGGCAACATGAGTTGTGACAGCATGAGATTAAGATTCCAAGGTGCTATTGGATTATGAAAGGGGGGACGGAGGTGAAAAGTACCTTTCATGAAGGCTTTACAAAGCCTGTGGGACATAAGAGAACCATCCTCACGGCCAATATGAAAATTGGATATAGCCGCCAGTTGAACCCTTATAGTGGATGCTGATGCTCCTTCTTGAAAAAGTGAGGTGAGGAAATCTAGTATCTTGTGTACTGGGGCCCCAAATGGATCTATACCTTGTTTGGAGGCCCAGTGCGCAAAACGGTTCCATTTGCTGATGTACAATTTTCTTGGTTTGTGAGAAGATACAATAATTTGTTGTACTGCAGGAGATAGTAACTCCGACCTGGCTAAGATGGGAAGCGGAGCAGCCAAGCTGTCAGTTTGAGGGACTTGAGGAAGGTGTGAGGAACTCCCGATGAATGTGTCAACAGGTCTGGCTCCGGGTCCAGTATCCATGGTTCCTCCACTTGATGGGATTGAAGGAAAGGAAACCAGATTTGTCGAGGCCAGAATGGGGCTATCAGTATTATGGTCCTGTCCAGACGTTTGGCTTTCTGCAAAAACCTGGGAATTAGTGGAACAGGAGGAAAAGCGTAAAGGAGACCCGGGGGCCAATTGTATACCAGTGCGCCCCTGGGGGGGGGGGGTAACAGGGCAAAGTAGCTTCTGCATTTGGCATTCAAAGGGGATGCAAACAGGTCGCAGCAAGGCTGGCCCCATCTGCGGAAGATCTCTTCCGCCACTTGAGGTTTGAGGGACCACTCGTGAGGGAACAGGATGGCCCTGCTCAACCTGTCCGCGATTACGTTGGAAGTCCCCGGGATGTGCGTTGCTATCAGAAAGCGTCCAGTGGACTTTGCCCATTGCCAAATTCTGAGGGCCTCTCTGCATAACGGGTAAGATCTGATTCCCCCTTGCTTGTTTATGTACCAGACCACTGACATGTTGTCTGTCTGAACTGTCACTGTTCCCCGAGGTAAGAACTTGTGAAAGTGTTGCAACGCTAGAAACACTGCCCTCAGCTCTAGAACACTGATGTGCAGATTGTACTCCAAGTTGGACCATTGACCTTGGACTGTTTGTCCCAAAAAGAATCCCCCCCACCCTATCAGGGAAGCGTCCGTGGTTAGAGTTGCTACCGGACTGGGTAATACAAAGGGTCGTCCTAGTCTTAGCTCTTGACTGTGTATCCACCACAAGAGATCCTTCTTGCAAGAATTCGTGATCAAGATTTCATGAGATAGTGGAAGTTGTAGATACGACCACTGGGCGAATAGCATCCATTGAAGGATCCTCATGTGCATCCTGCCTAAAGGAACTACAAGAAGGGAGGCTGCCATCAAGCCTAGCACTCAAGTCTTGTCGTGCAGGGACTCTCTTGTTGTGAAGAAGGAGCGAAATTTGATGCCTGAGGTCTGATACTCTTGATGGGGGGAGAGTAACTTGAGCCAGGGAAGTGTCTAGCTGTGCTCCTATAAATAAGATACACTGTGACGGCGATAATACAGATTTTCCAAAATTCACTGTTATGCCTAGTGAAGAGCAAAGACTGATGGTGTAGTCCCTGGCTTGTAGAAGACGAAACTTGGTGGTGGCGGAAAGGAGCCAGTCGTCTAGATAAGGAAACACCCGGAATCTGTTTCGTCTCAAGTGAGACGCTACTACTGCCATGCATTTGGTGAACACCCTGGGGGCTGAGGTGAGACCAAAGGGCAGAGCGCGAAACTGGAAATGACTGGCTCCCAGCCGGAAGCGCAAGTGATCTCTGGACGCCCTGGCCATTTTGAAATGGTAGTATGCGTCTTTGAGATCTATAGAGCACATCCAGTCGCCCTTTTGCAGAAAAGGGAGGATTGACTGAAGCGTGACCATCCGGAACTTTTCCTTTTTCACAAAGGTATTTAACTTGCTGAGGTCTAAAATTGGCCTCCAGTCCCCTGTTTTCTTTGGAACTAAAAAGAACCTTGAGTAAGTTCCGGATCCTATTTGGTCCGCTGGGACTGGTTGGATGACTCTGTTTTCGAGCAACCTTCCTATCTCTATGGTTGCTTGGTCTCGCAGACTGGGTGGAACATCTGGGAGTTTTTTGGAGTTTGGTGGTATTTTTATGAAGGGATGTTGTAGCCTCTGGTAACTATGCTTTTTACCCAGTAATCTGATGTAAGATTTAGCCAGGCCTCTGGGTATAAAACCAAGCGACCCCCGACTGCCTCCAGAGTAGGACAGCCGGGCCTGCACTCAGGAGTGCTGGAAGGGTTTTCCAGAGAAGGTCTCTCTGTCACCCTGATTTTGCAGACCCCCTCTGCCGGCTGGGCGTCTTCCGTTTCTTCCCCCTCCTCTGCCTCTGGAGGGGGCGTCACTTTGGGTGTGTTGAAAAGATCCCTGTGTCTTTCGGAACCACATCTTTCCTCCTCGTTGCCCTTTAGAGTATGGTCTAGATGGAACGGAAAAACGGACCCCTACGGCAGACAGGGTCTTCCCTTCTTGTTCACACCTCGTGAGAGTCTCCTTTACTTTGGGCCCAAACAAGGAGGCACCATCGAAGGGGGCGTTGGCAAAGGAAGACTTAAAGGCTTCCGCAAAGGAGCATAAGCGCAACCAGGATTGTCTTCTCAGGGCAATCGCTGAAGCTGCCGCTCTACTCGATCCTTCGGCTGCGTATGAAATCAGCCTCATGGACAAGTTGACTATGGAATTTAGGGTGTTAAGTTGCGCTGTCACTTTCTCGGCGACAGCAGCATCTGTGTGTCCCTGGAGAGTATCTCCTAATTCCTTAATGAGATCTCTCTGTAAACGCATGAAATGCGTAAGGTATTTGAGCGATCGGATGGAAAAAGTCACCTAACTAAATATGCGCTTCCCATATCTGTCCATTGTCCTAGAATCCTTATTAGGAGGATGGACAGAGGAAGATGATTCAGACATCTCTTTCTTAGTGGCCGCCACCATAGTGTCTACGGGAACTCCTTTTGTAAGATAAGCTTTATCTTGGGGAGCTGTCATGTATTTGTTGGGTTTACGAGGGACTGGTTCCACTGTATCAGGTGTTTCCCAAGCCCTCCGAGCTATTAGATCCATGAGATCGTCAAAGGGTGGAGTCACCCAGGAGGTAGAAGGTCGAGTCCCAAATGCCTTCAGTAAGACCGATTCATCCGCAGAAGGGGTAAGGGTTTGCCAGTCCCCTCTTTGCTTCAGGATTTCCAAAATGTCTGCAAACGAGACATCCTCAGAGGTGGACCGTGGGGACCCTTCTGTTTCATCTAAATTGGTATCAGATGTAAGAGATTCCTGTGTGGAATCTATGCGCCTCCTCTTGCACAGTCGTTTCCTCGGAACATCCTCAGCAGGAGCTTCTGGGAATACATCTGAGGAACCAGAGTCTCCCTGTGGGGACTTCTGAGGCATTGGGTCTCGACGCTTGGTAGGTACTGGAGGCACAGAAGCAGAATGCGGACCTTTTGGGGAAGGAGATGAAGATACCGATGAAGTACGTGTCTGATCAGACAAGACCTTCCTCATGATGTCAAAGGCACCGGTGCCCCGACCCGAAGATCCGACCTGATCCAAAGAAGGAGGTCGTTTCTCCGGAATCGGAACCACAGGCTCCGACACCGAGGACGGATCTGAACTAATCTGAGCCGAGGCACCGAGAGGAAGAGTCGGAACAGAAACCTCGGTTCGACTATTCCCCCCCCCCCGGAACCCAGGAAAGATGTTCGGCTCAGAAACTCTCCGGCTGGTTCCGAAGGAGTCGAGGTCAACGGAGCCGATAGCACTACTGGAGGCTTTGGCATCGAGGGCTCTACAATCATCGGTTCTTCGACTCCTAACACCGATGACTCGATGGGTCTCTGAGGAGGAAGTGTAGAGGGAACTGGAATAGCTTTGAGTTTCGAAATCAGCTGGGACGAAACCTCGATTAATTTTGACAAAGCCGAGTTCTCCATAAGCTTCTGTACCACTCGGTCCACATCGGAGTCGGAAAGTGGCCTCGAAGAACGGGTCAAAGGGATCGAAGCCGTCACCGAGCGAAGGATAGTAGACGGTGGTACCTGTGATACCGGCTCCAAGACCTGAGCCTCGTGCAGAGATAAGGTCTCGACACCCGGCACCGAAGTCATAGGAGCCGGTGTCCGAATCTGAAAAGAGGTGCTCGGAGCCGATGACTTGGGCTCCGACACTCTTGAAGACATCGACCCCTTCGAAGACTTCGAAACCTGTTCAGCCTTGTCCAGGGCCTCCTGAAACTCAGGTTTAATCAAACCTCTGTCAACCAACTTCCTGCGTCTTTCCAGCATGACCCTCCCACTAAAGGAATGACAGATGGAACAGTCTTCCTGCAAGTGGAGAGGGCCAAGACAGTAGACGCAGGATGAATGGTTGTCAGTAATGGACATCTTCTGTCCGCACTGACACCTTTTAAAACCACTTTTGGTCTTTTCTGACATTTTTAATAGAAAAAAGATAGTACTCTTAAGAAAAATTTCTACACTACAATACAAGTGATATATATATAAATGTAAACTGTAAAACACACCACAGCACACTAAGATATATATTTATATGAAAAATTGAAAAAGTTAAAGGCAAAAAAATATCTTTTTAAATACTGTAAATTCTTACAAAAAAAAAAGACGGCCTAAGGCCCTTACTAAAAATTTTAAGGTAACAAACCACCTAAACTAGTCAAACAACCACTATATAATAAAGCTATCAAACGCTATAAAGAAAGAGTATAAGAAAAATAAAAAATTATCAGTATATAACAAGAAAAATATAGTAAAATTTCTACTGGCCCGAGCCTCTCGATTCGATCTGCTGCTAGCGGCAAACTAGATCTGAGGGTTAGCACCGGAGGATCATGGGATATTACTGTGCCTCGAGCTTTCTCGAAGATGCGAGCTAGTGATGCGGCCGACTCTGAGCAGAGGATCGGCTCCGAACCCGTGTGTAAGAACAAACGGCGAGATTGAACAATTTCACATCTGCTCTTTAAAGGACAAGCTTTTATATAAGGAATCTGTTTTTATTTTGAAATTTAATACACTATTACCTTTTGGACTGAATTCTGAGTTGAATTGGAAATGCCTGATTTAGATAGTTGTATTATTGACTGATTAATTAGTACATTGCTCCTGTGAGTTTGTTATGTAAGATGTTAGTGTATGTAATTTGTACAACTCCTTGAAGGCTGTTTGCAGAGGCGCTAGAGTTTCACAGTGTTTTTAATAAACTTTGTCCGGTAGCCCTTGGTTGTTGTTTTTGTTCCAGTGTTTCTTTTTCCTTCCCTTGTAGTTGATGAAGAATGTCCATGTACTCCAAACTTCCTTCCTAGGGAGAGGAGGAGGAGATGGAGACACAATTTCAGAAGAGACGTTAAAATGAGGCTCACTTTGCCCAAGTTGTGATAGCTCAAGTGGATATAAATATCCTAATACACTTACTGAAAACAGCATGGGAAATTCCCAGTGCCCTGGCCAAACATCCCCTACCCAGAGTGAATACCACCATAAATAAATTAAATTAAATTAAATTAAATACATACATACATAAATCAAGAAGGTTGGGGATACTGGTACTGAAATATTTTCACAGATACTTCCATACCCCAAGAATATGTCAAATATCTTTCATCAGGTTCAAAGCAACTGTGGAAGATGTATGGGAAGAGATGGGGAAAATATGGACCATATTTTTTTTTGGGGGGGGGTGTAGATCTGCATAAAGCATGTGGAGGGAAGCTTCTTAAATAAGGGAAAGAACAAGATACACATTCTTAAATGGAATGCTTGGGATCATTACCATTTCAATGGAGACCAGAGTGATAGGGAAGAAAGGAATGCTGGAGAAAATTGAAAATGGCACAAAAATAGAAACGAACTGAATGGCAGAAAAAAATCTTTAGTAGTATCTAGACACTATTACAACTGTCTCCGAGTCCAAGGAGTGTATAAATTATCTTTCCCCTTTATGCTGAGGTGCAGGGACAAAAATGGGTACCTGTAGAGTTTGATTCGCTGTTACTTCTGTAATAATATTAGGTACAAAGGAGAGATTACAGTATAAGATAACCAGCTTTTCTCCTCAGGCCTCCATTGAAAATGGGCTTCTACCCAGTCACACTTTCCCGGTGCCAATAAACAAACATCTTTGCGCAATAGGAGGAAGAAGTCTTCACACATCAATGTCTCGAGTTCTAACTAAAACTGATGTGACTGCAATTAAGAAAGCAGTTTTTCCCAAGACAAGAATTCCAAGACTACAGAAGCAGATGTTTCTCATGGAGGTAAAGGTCAGATTTTCTAGCACAAAGTTTAGGAAGGTTCCTTTTAGGAGGACAGAGATGAAGCATACCCTTCACGAATTAGTAGTTTGGCTGCCAAAATGGGAGTGGGATGTAAAAGCAGACAGGCAGACAGAAATGACCAACAGAAGCACTCACTGAGATGTAAACTAAACCAGCTTGAGGAACTATTACAGAATGTGTACTTACCTGTTCAGCAAGCAGGTATCTTCCTGGTACTAGAAGGAAAATATTTTCCAGTTGGTTAATCAGGATTTCCTGGTACCTGACCTTCTAACCACCCTTACAATAAAGAGCAAACCTTTGGGATAAAACCACTGAAAGAGTATTAAGGACATATTAATCTATAAACCTATATGCTTCAACCTGATGGAGTCAGAGATGACATACTGAATGAATCAGGAACCTCTCCTGCACGGAGTCAGAAAGCGGACATTGGGTAGCAAAGGTTTCTCTATCTCTTTTGCCAGCTAAGAAACGTGGGAGAACTAGGATAACCCCAGTCAAAAAGAAGAAATTACTTCCATTTATGGTCTCTCCTTTCTGTATTACCCTAGGGAGCGCACAGGAAGGGAAGCAGACAGATGCAGAACTCTCCAGTTTACAGAGAAGGTATACACTGCCCAAGCTTGCCATTGAGGTACACTGGAGCAGAATTTCACTGTCTGCCAGTCAGAGAAATAACAGTCATCTCTGGTACCCCTCCAGCTACTGACTGGGTGTAACAAAGCTTTCCTTGTGCAGTTTGGGTTTAGTGAAATTCTGCTTAACTGATGTGCTATACAGTTCCCCTGTAATACTATGTAGCTCACTACTAGTAGTAACATGAATTCAGTGCCTGTTTTCAGAGCTGCTTGGATGCCTGCAAAGGTGATAAAGAGGGTGTAACCACAGCTGTTTATGTATCACATGGCACCCAGACTGTTCTGAAAACTCTTGGTGTAACTATTTCTTTGAAATGTATGCAGAGTTTGCATTCGTGTGGGCTCCAATTTGCCCTGCATTTTGAGGTCCGAGGTGTGGGCTCCCGAGGGATCTAATTCATCTGTGGTCAGGGTCCAACTGGGAACTGCTTTGCCTGAAGGCATGCCTTCATTTCTTTGGAATTATTTCACCAACCAGTCTAGTTCATTTCAGACACAGGAGAACACTGGGTACAGCAATTTTCAGAGGTTTGGACTGCTCCTTAGAAACCACTACAACTCTCTCATGTGAATTCTAGCCAGGAGTACCATCAGGATGGTAGAAGCCATACAGAATGCTGTGAACCAGTCTAGCTGTCTACTTGTCGTCTTCTGCCATGCTCTCGAAGAACACAGTGGGGGATTTCATTTTCTCCAGAGGAAGAAAATATATACAGGCATTCTTGTCTAAGACTGTCCCTAAGAATACCACTTTCTTGGTCGGGCACAGGTTGAATTATTGTTTGTCAGTAGCAAACTCTAACGAGTCTACGTACTGCAAAGTGTAACATATGCCTTCTGCATCTCCTACAACAGTCTGGGCTTCGATGAGACAATTGCCTATGTCGGAGTAAATATGGATGTTCTTGATTCTGCAGTGTACTTTTACTGGGGTCTGGTATTTGATGAACACCCTGGGCATATTAGCTACATCAAAGCACAAAGAAGTAAATTGATTGTGCAGACTCTCCTCCACACAAATCCAGGGGTACTGCCAGTGTCCTCTGAATACTGAGATGTGCAGGCTGTCATCTCAGACTCACTGCATCAAGGTATGTACCAGGACTCAGTAGGGAGAGCAGAGACTGGAGTGTTAATACTTTTCAACTTTACGACTTTCAGAAATTTGTTTCGCCTTAACAGGTCCAGTATAGGTTTCTGGATCCCGCCCTTACTTGGTACCAGACACAGCGTGTAATACAAGCCTTTTGTGTGTGAGGGGGGGGGCTCTTCTGTGGCCCTTTGGGCTAGCATCTGTCTTACAACTGGCTTTACGAGGTGTTCCTGGTCTTGCCAAGAATGTCCCCATTTTATAGCCTGGACACAAACTGGTGATGGTGTCCCTAAAAATTATTTTTGACCAAACTGGCCTAGGGTTATGTGCATCCAGTGCCGAGAGCAAATGACTAGTCAGCCCCTATTTTGGTACACAGCTTGCAGGGAATGGGTTTGCTAGGGCCTGGATAGGGGCTTTTGGTGTTGGAAGAGAGAGGATACTGATGTAGTGTTAGCTGATGGGAGGGGGGGCTTGGATGCTCCCCTGCTACCATTTACCTTTTTGCTGTTATTTTCTCTTCTGAGTAGCCTTATCTTTGTCTTGTTTGCTTCTGCTGTGCTTCCAGTGTAAGGATCCTTATCTATAAGGACAGTTTCTACTATGTTTATAGAGGGAAGATTGCACATATCCTTAACGGATTCCATTGCCTTTGCCTTGCCTTACAAGCTTCTAAAAACATTACAGGAATGGGGGGGGGGGGGGGGGGGGCAAACAGCAGCTCTTTATCAGGGGGTACCAAGAAGCTGTACATTCACATGTTTGGAGAGAGAAAGATTCCTCGGCCAAGACTGTATGCTGAGTACGGATGTCATTGCAAATGGCATGAATGCTGCAGCCATTGCATCAAACCAATATTTTATGGCATGCTTCTCCCCACTGCAATGACATCTGAGCTTACGTGAGCAGGGTAGACTTTTAACCTTCACCTATACTCCCTCAGAGTTGTCTATTTAATTAATTCATTAATTTGCTCAGTACATTCTGCTGACTTGGCTAGTTCCCATTAAGCCAGCATCCCCTTTTTTGAGGGAGACTTAAGATGGTATGTATACTGATTAAGGAAAATCTGGCAAGGGTAATGCACAAATTCCCCTAATGTTTTCTGTAAGTGCCCCAAGATCTTTTATATCCATCTGTGCTACCACTAACTCAGGCAGATGGGACCTCCGTTTAATGTCTCACCCAAAGAATGGTCCAATGTAGCTGTCAAAGGTGCTTTAGGACGTTATACATATTTTATATATATATATATATATATATATATATATATATATATATATATGTATATATATATATATATATATATATATATATATATATACACACATATATATATACATATATATGTAGATATATATATATATATATATATATGTAGATATATATATATATGTGTGTGTGTGTGTAGATATACAGATATATATATATACATATATATATATATATATATATATATATATACATATCTATACACACACACATATATATATATCTATATATCTATATATATATATCTACATATATTATATCTATATATATCTATATATATCTATATTTAAATATATATTATATATATCTGTCTATATCTATATATCTATCTCTATAGATATCTATCCCTATATATACATATATATATATATATATATATATATATATATATATCATATTATACATATACATATATATATATATATATATATATATATATATATATATATATAAAACTGTCAGGTCTCGTAGGGTCTGAGGGTTGGGAGTCTTGCTCCAAGAAGACAGTATCAAACACATCCAAGGGGAATGCTACTGGTTTAGGTGGGCAAATTCCTAAAAGCTCCACATCTCTTTTTTTGGGAAGCAGAAGTTTCATGTAGTTTTCACTTGAAATGTTCTCTCTTGCAGAAGAGGGTATTTATACAAGGAGAGGTCCACTAGGGTGAAATTGAGACCACAATGTCTTGACCATCTCTGTCACAGTACAGAAGACAGGACACTTGAAATCTGTAATTCAGGTTTTTCCCCTCCTCAGAATCAAAGGAGTCAGACACCTCTACTAGGGACATCTTCCTCTTCTTTCTGGAACAGTAGACTGTAGACAGAGAGAGAAAGAGAGAGAGCTCTATGCTGGATCAGGAAGCAGGCTTTACAGGAATCCCTGAGCCTTCTGAGGCCAATCTTGTGAGGGAGGCAAAGGGTTGATTAGAAGCTGGCAGGGGGCTCAGCAAACAGACTGAAAATAGACGGTTTCTTTTGAGGCAAAAGGAACTGAATGATGGAACAAATTTCCTCATCTTATACCATACAGTAGTCTTCCATCAAGTGAGGAGGAGGAGCAATGGTTGTGGGGGACATCCACAAAGCTCTGGAAGTCAGAAGGTCATGCATCTATCTCTGGCAAATCCTGTTAGGACAACTACTGCAGTGCTGATTGTCTAAAATAAAATCGACCCCTATCAAAACAATGTACTATTTCAACCAAGTGTGTTCTACTTCACAGCTACTTGCTGCACAAATCAATAACCAAACCTCTATTTGGGTGGAAGTACCTGCACAAATACATCTATACACTAGACAGGCTTAACAAAATTTTCCCAGAAGTTAGTCAGGAATGTTGGAGATGCAGGACCAGATGAAAAAAAAAAAAAAAAAAAAGCTAGTTCCTTAAAAGCTGCAGAGGTTTTGAAGGGATCTGCAGGAGTTTGAGAGTACTGGAGAATGCTTGGCAACTGCTGAAAGCAAACATTTATGAGTTGGTTGGGGCACTTTCAGGAAGATGTTCATGTTAAAGCCTTAACAACTCAGTTACTGACAGTGGCTAAATAAGCAATACCAAATCAAATGGAAAAAAGCGTGAGAGCCAATAGTGGGGAGGTAACAATTCTAATAAACAGTGTAAAAAAAAGTACAGTTGTGTACACTTACCATAAATGTAGATGTTCGAGTGTATTCACTGTTGCAGTCATTACATTTGGGGTAATCTGCTGGCAGGTTGCCCTCAGTCGGCCTGATTAACAAAGTCTTGGGTCCTGCGTCGGTTGCTGTCCCTTCTTCCATGATGTCAGGTCGTCAGGGGTATAAAAAATTCAGCCAACACCGTTACATCAGTTTTCTTGCCCCAGATGTCAGGTGCCCCCCAAATGGGGAGCTAAATATATATATATATATATATATATATATATATATATATATATATATATATATATACATACATATAAAATTAACAACACAAAAAATATACCTCCAAACAAAAGCAAATAGACCAAAAAGGCTTTTAAGCACAGCAAAAGAAAGTAGAGGTATAGTAAGAGAAAAACAGGGGGCTAGAGGGAGGGTAACCAGGACTGCAACAGTGAATACACTCGAACATAAGTGTACACAACTGTATTATGTTCTTTGTGTTTCACTGTTGCAGTCAATACATTTGGGGAGATTCCCAAAGCTATGGATGGGAGGATGGATTTATACAGCATTAGGACCAGCTATAAGGCCCTGCAGGACAGCAGTGGCAAAGCCAGTTCTGGATTTAGAGAAGAAAGGTAAATGGTAGTGTTTGGTGAACGTATGAACTGAGCTCCAGGTAGCAGCTTCTAGAATGTCTCTGGTAGGAACACCTTTGAGAAAGAACGTAGAAGTAGATGCAGCCCTGGTGGAATGAGATCTGATCCCCTGGGGGATAGTTTTACCATGGTGCACATAGCAGAAACAAATACAATGGCTTATCCATTTGGAAATACTCTGCTTTGAAATAGCCTTTCCCTCTGCCCCTGCAGCAAATGCCACCAGTAGTTGTTCAGATTTTCTTACAGATTTTGTCCTGTTTAAGTAAAATCCAAGTTGTCTGTGTACATCCAATGAATGCAGAATCCACTCCACCTTGTTATGTGGATTGGGAAAGAAAGCTGGCAAATGAATGGTCTGATTAACAGCCACACTGGATACCACCTTAGGCATGAAGGATGGATTCGTACTGAGAGACACCCAGTCCGTATGAAAAATAATGAAAGACTCCACTGCCATAAGAGCCTGTAATTCAGAAATCCTTCTAGCTGAAGTGACTGCTAAAAGGAAAGTTGTTTTCCAGCAGAGAATTTTTAAGTCTGCAGTAGCAGCTGGCTCGAAAGGAGGGAGAGTGAGTTTTTCCAATACAAAATTGAGGTCCCAGGTAGGGGTTGGAGCTCTCCTGGGTGGTCTTTGAAGTTTTTGGCCCCTCTGAGATACTGATTTAGCAGAGGATGAGAGAAGAGGGGAGGTTCTGTGTTGTAATGTGCTGAAATGGCTGAGGCATGGATTTTTATGGAAGCAAAGGACAGGCCCTTGTGAACCATCTCAGTTAAGTATTGTAAAATCTGAGGAATATTGGGCACTGCTGTGCTTAATCCTTGTGATTGATTCCAGGCACAGAATCTTTTCCATTTGTCAGCATAAGATTTTCTAGTACTAGGCCTTCTCGCCTCCAAAATGACATCCATCACAGGTTTGCTGAGGGATTTTAAGGGTGAATTTAGGTGACTAGCCACGCTGCAAGATTCAAAGTTTGGAGCTGAGTGTGCAGAATTTGGTTGTTCTGCTGAGAAGTAAGGAAGGTGTCTGAGGCAGGTGCCATGGTGGAAGGTGTGACACATTACACAGGAGTGGGTACCAGTGTTGGCGAGGCCAGTCTGGAGCAATCAGAATCATTTTTGGTTTGTCCTGTTTGACTTTTAGTAGAACTTTGGAGAGCAGAGGCAGAGAGGGAAAAGCATAGACTGATAGGTTTTTCCAGTTGAATGATAGAGCATCCACTTTCCAGGCTTTTTTTGTGATGAGTTCTTGTGCAGAATATGTCCAACTGATAGTTCTGGGGTGATGCAAAAAGATCTATGTCTGGACTCCCTCGTTTGCGTGTCAACATACTGAAAATCTGTGGTTCCAGTTTCCATTTGTGTGGGTCCATGAGATTTCTGCTTAGTTCGTCTGCCAGAGTATTCAGCTTTCCTGGCAGGAATTGAGCATGTAGTTGTATTTGGTAGGTCAAGGCTGTGTTCCACAATGCCATGGCTAGTCTGCAAAGGGGGTAGGAGTGTGTACCCCCCTGCTTGTTTATGTACCACATAACTGTGGTGTTGTCTGTCTTTATCATTAATTGTCCTAGATGAAGGTAGTCCTTGAAGGCTGTCAGTGCATTCTGTACAGCTAGCATCTCTTTCTGATTGATATGAAGGTGCATTTGATTTGGGCTCCATTTGCCCTGAATGCACTTCCCTGCCAGATGAGCCCCCGAAGCATAGTCTGATGCGTCTGCAATTAGGGTCTGGGCGGCAGGGGGTGGAGTGAATGGCAGTCCCTTGTTTTGGTGGCAGGCCTCTGCCCACCATAGAACTCTAGTTGCAGGCAAGGTATGATATGAATCATTGTTTCCGGGCTGTGACAATGCTGACTCCATAAACTTTTTAAGTACCACTGAAGTTTCCTCATATGCAGTCTTGCATATGGAATTAGAAGAATGCAGGAGGCCATGTACCCCAAGGCTTGCAGAATTTGTCTTGCAGATAGCAGGATTTTTGTGGCCACCTGTTTTGAAGTAAGTTACCAAAGGAATTTGCTTTGCTGGCATAAGGTAAGCCATCTGGGCAGTTGTATTCAAGCTTGCACCCAGGAATGTAATTTTTTGAGAGGGTACCAGTTGTGATTTCTTTTCGTTTATGGTATACCCTAGACAAGTTAGAACCCTTTTTACAAACGCCAGATGTTTTACAAGAATGTCCTTGTTTTCTGCCTGAATTAGACAAATCGTCCTGGTATGGATATATTTGAATATTTATTTGCCTGCAAAATGCAATTACTGGAGCCAGGCACTTTGTGAAGACCATGGGCGCAGTAGATAAGCCAAAGGGCAGTGCAGAGAACTGGTAATGCAAGTAGCCTGCTTTGAAGTGGAGGTGTCTTCTGCAAGGTTCCCTGATTGGGATATGCAGGTAAGCCTCAAGTCTAGAGTTACCAACCAGGCATCTTTGCCTAGCATAGGAAGTAACTGTTGAAGAGTCAGCATCTTGAATTTTGGACTGTCCAGAAATGTGTTTAGAGTACAAAAGTCCAGAACTGGACGCCATGATTTGTCTTTTCTGGGTACCAGGAAAAATCTTGAATAGAAACCTTGTCCCTTTTCCTCGTCTGGTACTGGTTGAATAGCCCCCATGTTCATGGAGGGACAGTACTCGTTTCTGGGCCTCTGCCCACTGATTTAGGGGCAGGTCTGGCCAGCCGTTTGGGATTGGCAACGCGTGGAAATGAAATCTGTATCCCTCGGATACTATATTTAAAACCCATTTGTCCTGGGTTATAAGTTGCCAGTTTATTGCATGAAGTGCCAGTTGTCCCCCCAAAGGGGCAGCTAAAAGGTAAGTGCTTGGTAAGTGTAGAGGGAAGTCATTGAGACTGCTTACCACAGGGAGGTGCCTTGTTGTTTCCAGATTTGGAGGTGGAGGCACCCCATTGTTTTGTTCTAAAAGTCCCTTGTGACTGAAACCTGGAGCCTTTGGAATGTCTGGGTTTGACTTGAATGGCTCTCGAAGGAACAGGAAAGGACCAGTTCTTAGTAGGGCAGTGCCTACTAAATCTTGGAGGTTGCACTTGTAAGAAATCTTTCACAGTTTGCATAGATTTAGCTTCATCTTCCATCTTTTTTAAAACTTCTTCAGCCTTATTACCAAAGAGACGGTCCTGTTGTAAAGGAGCATCCAACAATTTTGCTTTAACACGATCAGGCAGAGTTTGCACTTTGAGCCAAGCATGCCTTCTTAGCACAGACCCAGTTACAGCAGCCCTGCAAGAGGCCTCCAAAGAATCAAAACCACACTGCAAAGTATGTTTTCCAACTTGTTCAGCTGAATGCAATAAATCCTGTAAATCTTTATTTTCCACACAGTCAGAAATTAACATAATTTTCTGTTTAAGCAGTCCCATGATATGCTGTTGATATTTAAGCATATGAAATTGACAGTTTAAAGCCCCGATTGCCAAGGTTGCAGAAGTGTAAACCTTCTTACACCATCCATCCAGCACCCTGTAATCTCTATCAGAAGGGGTAGGATTTTTTAGCAGTAGAGGCCTTAATGCCCTTGGGACCCTGAGAAATGGTTTCAGGATCTGCAATAGGATTTTTGAAAAAGAATTTGTGGGAGTCAGGAACCCTGTAGTATCTGTCTGGCTTACAAGGAGCCGGAGGCAGAGAATCAGGAGCCATACTAGATTCTGAAAAAACATCATCAACAATGTCTAGAACAGGAGGTATAGCCAAAGGCCTATGATGAGGAAGAAGAAGAAAATCCCTAAGTCTCTTTTTAGATTCAGAGAAATCCTGACTTTTCCAGTGGAAATGTTCCCGTAAGGTATGTGAAGTTTCCCAAAAAGAAAAATCCTCAGGAGGAGAAGCAGAAGGAATGGAATCTTCTGCAGAGTCCTCATAAGTAGGTATAGACAAATCCTGTTCATTAGAAGAGTCAGAAGAAATAGAATCCTGTTCAGAAGATTCATAATCAATGTCTTGCCTAGGCCTCTTAGAAGGAGGGGGTTAGCTACACCTGATCAGAGTAATTAAATCTTCAGCCATTTTGATCATTTGTTTTTTAGGCATAGGGGCCTGCACATGTCGCCCAGGCATCGGTTTTTTAGACTCAGATTTAGATTTTGGCCTTAGTTTTGAAGATGGCATCGGTCTAATATACAAATCTGTAGGCCTGAAAACACCCTCAGAAGCCGGTGCCTGCACAGCGGCTCCCGACCCATCTAAGGTAGAGATATCCGCGGGTTCCATAATTGAAGCATCTCGTGGCATACCGGATGCCGAATGGGTCTCAGTAGAGGCCTGCGAATCAGAAGTAGTGGGTATCAGGAGCTGCGAAAGTGCCTCACTGAGTACCAGTGACTGGCTTAGGAGAAGCGTCGTCGTCAGTTTTGGACCTCGACGGCCTGTCTCTTTTCCTTTGCATTTTTTAGGTATTCCGATAGTCTGACTGCTAACCGACGACATTGCTGGATAATTAAATCGTGAGCCAAAATATTTGGAAAAAAAAATATACCGACGTTTAATACTGCGTTGATTAAATTTAGCACAAAACTTGACAGCAAGGTACGTTGTGGTCAGGGCCTAGGCAAGGAATACAGTATAAATGAAAATCCTTATGAGGTAATTGCTTCCCACAAGTAATGCAATTATTAACTTTTACTGACATCGATAAGGAGCAAGAAAAAGTTTCCCCAACGGGGTACTTAGCTTTTAGTTGAAGACTTTGGATCTGAAACTCAAAAACGAAAATTTCAGGAGTCGGCCGACCGGCACTTGCGAACTGCTTCTGTTTCGGGAACCGCACGGCAAGAAAGACTGATGTAATGGCATCGGCTGCATGTTTTATACCCCTGACGACCTAACATCATGGAAGAAGGGACAGCAACCGACACAGGACCCAAGACTTTGCTAATCAAGCCGACTGAGGTCAACCTGCCAGCAGATTACCCCAAATGTAATGACTGCAACAGTGAAACACGAAGAACATCTGGAAAGGAATCTGTGTTGGGGACTGGCATACTACATAAGAGAAAATGCATGAAATGAGAGGCAGGGAACATGGAACAGTAATAACAGTGGATATAATAAGGAATGGCTAACCAAGGAAGGGCAGTGCAAAGAAAGGAAAATTATGTGAGACCCAATTTTCAAAAAATAAATAGGGGAAGTAGCAGGTTAAGGCTGGGTATGGCAAGAAATAAGAAATTATTTAGGAAAATAGTACGAAAGTTCAGTATTTGGATTAAAATAACCTAGCATATGAAATCCTAGATTCCGGGTTCGACATGCATAATTCAGCAGCCACAGATGGAAATGAGAAATTTTGCAGGATTTATGAGTAGCAGGCCAATCATCAGGAAATGAAAAACTTGCATCATCTACGAGGATTGCAAATTGCACTGCAGTGATTCAATAAAAAATAAATTGTTTAAAAAAAAGTCAGTAGTCAAAACCCTAAATTTCATATAAAATCACACTGCCCCATTTCTGCAGCTCTCTATTAATAAAGCATCAGTGCGCAATCAGAAAAGTTTGGTCATTTCCAACTAGCGTACTTAACTACATACTCACCAGAATGCAAAACTTGGTTTCAGTATACCTGGTTACGTTTTAAGCAGACAAGGTTTTAACTTTGCAAGTTTGATTTCCCTAATATTCCACTAACTGCTTTTCCCCAAAAAGAATCTATATCAGTGCCTTCTTGTGGGATGGTAGAGATTCACTCTTCCTTCCTGTAGTTTTATGACTATGCAGTTAGTAAACACATTTACATACATTTATATACACACAACCACCATCTCCTGTTTTCACTGTCTGGTTGAAGCTTTGACAGGTTCTTTTTCTCTCTTTTTAATCCCACCTCCCTTGGAGGATCTAGCCTGATGGCAAATCCAATTGCACCAACTGGTTAATTCAATATATGGTGTCAGGAGCTGAGCATCCCTTCCCTAGGCAAGGGTCCTCTGGCCCACTACTTTCTGCCTAGGAATCCAAGAAACGCATGTGGTCCATGGTGAGAGCTGGGTGGTAGAAAACAGGTCAACTTTCAGGTCATCTGGGGTGCCATACTCTCTCCCTCAGTGGAGCAATCCCCTCCAGTCATTACTTGTTTGAGCTCCATATTGTGCTACCCCCAAAAGGAAAACTGGTCTCCATAAGCTGAATTCTGCTCGGCTTACTGTGTGACTGCACTCAGCAACATGAGCATGCTAGGCTCAGGCTCCACAGGGTGCAACATCTGATGCCCCCACTACATGTTACCCATGTGGCTAGAGTTGCCACCATCCCAAGGACAGGTGAGCTGACAATGGCTGTGCAATATGATCCTACCCCTTACCATCTCCTACAGACACCTGAGCTGCTATTTGAACTCAGGCTGCCTGCAATGTATTCAAGGCTTTAGCCCTCTATGCACAGCTCGTTTTCAACCTCCCCAGTTTTACTGGCTTATATACTCGAGCAAACGTAATAGAACCATAAATATTTCAGTTAGACAGCTTCCACTCAAGTCTTGTTGCCTCATGCACCAGTCCTACTAGCTGCAGCTAATTATACCAAACACCTGCACAGTACAAGACTATGACAAACTAGGTCAGTAAAATCATGCATCCCCTGTTTCAAACTCCTTACCGGTTCATTATCACGGCCTTTCAGGTCGCTTAAAACTCAACACTATGCGAACACTTACTTCCTACATAGGTTTGCAGTTTGTAATGGTTCTTAAAACTGCTGCCTTGATGCCTAAGTACCCAGCATATCTCAAGCTGCTAAGCTGTTGCATGGTTGCAAACTAGTCTCCTGGTTAGTTAGCTTTCTTTTTTTTTTTTAAATTTGATTTTGGCTCTTTGACTGACCATCATTTCCCCTCCGGAAAGAGTTCAGCACTTTCATTTCCAATATCTTGCTTAGTTGCAACATTTCTTTTCACCCCCCTGGGGTCCTTCCCCATGGAGACTCACACAAAGGGTAAATGAGCAAAAGAATCACGTTAAGCTAATCACCTACGTTACAAATAAAAGGCATGTGTATGTCTACAAACTCTTACATACCAATCAGGAAAAAAAATCAGACACATGCAACAGCTATAGAACCCATGTGGAAACAAAGGCAATGTACAAACAGTAAACTCAACTCTTTTTGGATACCAAAATAACACTGGTAATGCCCAGGTAAATAAAAGTTACATAAACAGTTTTCAGTGGTGCAATTCTACAATAAAACACTCAATGAGAAGAGTTTTTTTTTTTTTTTTTGCCAAACTTTAAACTAAACATACAAATGGTCTTACATCTGTTACTGATGTTTCAGGGATACTGCTCAGTACGTTTTTGACCTCATGAAGGAATGCGTCAATGCAATTCCTCCTCTTCTCTTTTAGCCTCACTTCTTTCAGAAGCTCTTCTATCTGAAAAACACATATAATAAACATAACATGAAAAAAAATCAGCAATTTAGCCATCTTACAGTTAATCTTTTACTGTACTGCCTAGAGGTCATAACGAGTAATTTACATAGAAAACACAAACAAGCTGAAGTTTAAGAGGGAAAGAATAGTTGTGTAAAATCTTGCCATAACCATAGATGTCCTTCTCTTTCATGTTGCGGAATTCGTAACATGATGGATTAACCACCTAAGCAACCCGAACATTCGGCCAGTATACAAAACTTTTACTACTGCAAGGTACGTGGGACGTCACACGAAGCAGGATTTATAAGCCATAAAAGTGACGTCTGCACATACCATCCTCAGAACTGAATGCCCCTGTCAGAACACCAATCTAAGGATAAAAGGGAGAGGAAAACCATCATCCAGAGGGGGGGAACAAGGACCAAGGGGGAAGAAGAATGAGATTGAATACTGCAATATGGAAGAGATGGACATCTATGGTTTGGTAAGATTTTACACAACTATTCTATGTCCTTCGATTCCCATGTTGCAGTATTCATAACATGAGGGAGAGTACCAAAGCTCATGAAAGGAAAAGGGAAGATGGAACACAGGAACTCTCCACAAAACCATGCAGGACTGCCTTGGCAAACCCTGCCCTAGATCTGGAGACGCCATCCAGCTTGTAATGTTTGGTAAAGGTGTGGACAGAAGACCATGTAGCTGCCTCCAAGATGGAAGCAGTGTCCAACCCCTTGAAAAAGGCCCGAGATGAAGCAACAGCCCTAGCGGAGTGAGCTTTCAGTGAGGATGAAAGTTTTTTACTATGGAAAACATAACAGAAAGAAATGGCTTTAGAAAACCATGAAGAAATAGTCTGTTTTGACACAGGCTTTTCCCAGTGCCCTGGAATGAAAAGACAGAAAAAGTTGCTCCCGACTTCCTAGAAGACTTGGATTTATCCAGGTAAAATCTGAGTTGTCTATGCACATCCAAGGTATGCAACACCCTCTCAATGGAACTTTGAAGTGAGGGGAAAAAAGTAGGTAAATTAATAGATTGGTTAAAGGACAAATCATTAACCATCTTGGGCATGAAAGAGGGATTAGTATTCCTTTGTGGAAAATGAGGAAAGGTTGTGATACCATTAAAGCTTGGAGTTCAGGTACTCTCCTAGCATAAGTGATGGCCAACACCAGCACAGTCTTCCAAGTGCAATGCTTTAAGAAAGCCATGACAGCAGGCTCAAAAGAGAGCTTGGGTGAGTTTTTTCTAGAACAAACTTCTAATCACAAGGAGGACGAAGAGGTTTCCTGGGAGGTCTGATAAGGACACCTTTAAGGAAAAGTTTAACCTCTAGCCTAGAGGCTAAGAGATGGGATAGAGGCAGACATGCAGAAATGGCAGATAAGTGGGCTTTTACAGAAGAAAAAGCCAATCTGGCCAGAAGCAGCTCACACAAGTACGATAAAACTAGTGCTGAAGAAATGTAGACTGCTTGCAGGGTGACTTTGGCTTGGGAAGCAATCTCCCAAGCCTTCATAGCCAGCCTGCAAAGCAGATAAGACTTAATTCCTCCCTGTTTGTTCACGTACCAAAGGACAGTGGTACTGTCTTGTAAACAGCTTCAGGGGGTCTGGGTGAAGAAAAGATTGGAAAGCCTGAAGAGCAAAAATCAAGGCTCTCATTTCTTTGACATTTATGTGTTCCTTCCTTACAGAGAGGAACCAAAGACCCTGTACTTTTAAATTTACAAAGGTTGCCCCACACCCCAGGTCTGAGGTGTCTAAGAACAACACCTGCACCGAGGAGAGAGACCAGAGTTCAGTGAAATCTGCTGAACCCACCACCGCATTTCTTTCTTCAGACAAGGAAGAAAAGGAAGAACAAAGTCCAGGGGATGTGCATGCTGGGACCAGAGAGATTTCAGACACCATTGGAATATTCTCATGTTGAGTATGGCAAAGGGTAACACGGGAATAATGGATGCCATGAATCCTAGTAGTCCGATAAACTCCCTGGCTGTCAAGGAAGTGAGGGGTATGAGTTACTGAAAGTAGGCTAAAAGACTGCATTTTCTGAGGGGCAGAATGCCATCATGAGATAGGTCCTAACGCTGCATCCCAGGAAGACCTGGTCCTGAGAAGGAGTGAAGGAAGATATCTTGTAACTGACAGTGAATTCCTGGCTTTGAAGCAAGGTGATGGCTTTCTGGAGATTCTCCAACAGAATTTCTGGATGACTTGCTTGAATGAACAAGTAGTCTAGGTAAGGATAAACATGGATTCATTGAAGCCTGCAAAAGGCAATAACAGCAGCCAAGCATTTGATGAATACCCTTGGGGCAAAGCAGACAACTGAAAATGAGAGGAAGCATCAGAAAAACTTAAGTATTTCCTGAAAAGCGGGTGAATAGGGATATTACGATATGCACCCTTGATGTCCAGAGAAACCAGAAAGACCTGAGGCAGGAGAAGTGGGAACAAGATTTGGAGGGAAACCATGCGGAAGGTGGGAACCTGAAGACAGAGTTTGAGGTGAAACGGGTCTAGGATGAGTCTTTCATGGGCCATCCTTCCTGGGAACATGGAACATTCTTGAGTAAAATCCTCTTCCTCTGATGGAATGGGACTTCCTGAATGGTTCCCTGTAAAATCAAGTCCTGAAGTACCCGAGGGAAAAGAGTAAGATGGTCTTGAGGAGCTTAAGGGATACCCAGGAAGGGTGGGAATAGACTTCCAAACCAGGTAATATCCACTTTGGACAACAGAAAGCACCCATTTGTCTGTAATGAGACTGTCCAAGTAGAAAGGGAGTCAGAGAGGGGCTGGGAAACAGTAATATTTGTGAGACTGGGCAGGCAGTCACACTACCTAGTTTATCTAGAAAGGGGGGCTTTTGAGTATTAACAGGCAGAGTCCTGGAGGAGCTTTGCTTACGTAGCACTTTCTTGGATCTGGAAAGAAGGGTACGAGACTGTTTCTTAACAAATGTACCTTGGAAAGATAATTCCTATGATACTTAGGAACCGGGGGCACAAATATATGCTTAAGTTTCTGCAACTCCTTCCCTTTTTCCTGAAGAGATTTGAAAAGGGCAGCAGCAACAGTTCCAAAGAGGGCAGAATTATCAAGAGGAGCATCCATACGTTTTGCCTTGATATCACCAGGCAAGGGTTGTAATCTCAGCCAAGAATATCCTCTAAGGACCGAGCCAGATGCAGCTGATCTGGCAGATACTTCAGCTGCACTTTATGGAATGATGTGTCGCATGGAAGAAGCTGTCAAAAGAGAAGAGAGTTGAACCTAGACTGTAAAATCCACAAGGAATGACAGCAGCTGTGAAATCTGAGAGAGCAGGGCCAAAACATATTTTGACATACGAGTTTGGTAATTAATAGCCCTGAAGGCCAGACATACGAGTTTGGTAATTAATAGCCCTGAAGGCCAGAGTAGACAAAGTGTAAAGTTTTTTATCCAGTCTCTCCATTTTACTGTCTTTATCAGAGGGAAATCAGGAAATAGAAGGCCAAAGTTTGAAAGGTCTATCTGCAGAAACAGAAATAACTGCAGGAAGACATTTAAAAAGAAATTTATCGTCCTCTGGCACCTTATAAAACCCATCTGGCCTCTTTGGGGGCACGGGGTTAGGAATCAGCTGCCTTAGATACTGACAAGCAGGCATCCAAAACGGCAGGCAGTACTAGAAGTATAGCAGAAGGGGAAGGGGAGTCCATCTGTAAGAGATCACACAGTACCTCTTCTGCACCTCAGAGACTTGAGAGCAGTCCCATTTAAATAAAATCTCTCATCCTAGAAATGGTTTCTCCAAATGAAATGTCCTCTCCTGGGGAGTCATTAACCATTAGACTCTTCTTCGGGGGAACCATAACCCACAGGAAAAGCAATCTGGGTGGAATAAGCAAGAGACACATCTGAAGAGGAAACTTCCTCTTCAGAAGGCCCCTGCTCCAAAGAAGAACTCCTGGGAATAGAAGTGGGAGAAACCCTGGGAAGAGGAACACCAGAAGGTGGTCTCAAAGCCATAAAGACATTAAGAATACCCTGTGAAAAAGCCTGCCTGTCTGGAGTAGGATCCTGGAGAGATGAAACATGCCTTAATTCTTGTTTCCTTTTAAGAGGAGGATTTGCTTTAGGTTGAGAGGAAGAGACTGACGTAGGCCTACCCTCTGGCACAGACATCGAACTTTCTTCACTGGATATGCAGAGAGAAGTACTTCCAGGGACATACAAATAAATGAGCTGTGGTTCCCCCTTACAGTCTTGAACAGATGTCTGTTGAGCATCTGTGGGTATGCTGATGACCATTTCCTTAGTGGCCTCCAAAGTGGTGCCTGCTGCAGGAAAACAGCTGGCTACCATATGGAGCTCTGGGCCTTCATCGACCTTAAGAGGGATGTGCAGATTAAGAAACGCAGCCAAAGATTCAGGCCTAAGTTTTTTGACTTTCTTATTCAGAGGCTCACTGGACGGACCTGACAGACCCTCCATAGCAAGTGCTAATCGCTTAAGTCTCTGGTTCTCCAGATAAATATCTGGAGAACCAGAGTTGACCACGAGCACCTTGGAGACAAATACCTGACAAATCGCACATGCCTTATAACTGTGGGCGGACCCTAGACAGAACAGACACTGTTCGTGAATATCTTTGTGTGGAATCCACGATGGCACTTGCCTTTCTTGTAGGACACGAGCCTCAAAAAAACAGCCATTTTAACTTGTATACTCAGCAGCAAAATAGGAATACAAGAAAAAAAACAATGGTGCACTTATATGAAAACAGCAACCACTAAGCAATCAGACGAATGAGAGAAGATGGCTTTCAGACTGGCAGCAGAGAAGTTCTGAGAATGGTATGTGCGGACATCACTTTTATGGCTTACACATCCTGCTGTCTTTGTGCAATGTTCCACGTACCCTACAGCAGTAAAAGTTTTTTTTATACTAGCCGGATGTTCGGGTCATCTACGCAGGGGATCTCTCATGTTATGAATACTGCAACATGGGAATTGAAGAACATCTAGCTGACATAATGAATCATATAGTGTGTAAATTGTTCAATTCTGCTTTGCGACAACTTAATGCTGGCAAAGGCTACTGCTCCCCTCACAAACCATGCACTGGATTACACAGATAAGTCACTGAATGAATGAATACATGAATGAATCTATATATACTACTTACAGCCACACTGTTACAAGCTGAAGTTACCACCCCCTTCATCACTACGGTTTGCTATCAAAGCTGCTTTATTCTTGTTTGAAATTTGCCACGTATATACCAGTGTGGCCTCACCAGCTATGTCTAGTTAGACTACTTAAGACATTGTTCATCCTCCTACAGCATAGCCACTATTCCAATCCACATATACAAGGTAGTCAGGGATCTCTGCATTTGGATCAAAGATTCTCACATCTTTGACCATCACAATGTAACAGTAGTTAGGAAATCCTTCCAACTAGTACTAAAGATATCCAAAGGTATTTCATCCAGGTCAAAGGATGTTACTACTGTCCCTCTGTACTCTGCCCTAATTAGAAAAAAAAAATTACTGAATACGACGCCCCTTTCAGCATGTGCATAGCCAAACATATCATGCAGCCAGAAAAGTCCCCAAGGATTCTGATGAAAAAGATTACTGGCCTAAAAACCCTTCGCTACCAATTACCAGCATGGCTGTATACTGAGCAACAGGTTGATTACACTGTACTGGTGTGAAAATTAAGACATTCTTTAAAAAGCCAGTTAGTTATCAATGTGCATACAAATCAGCTACTGTCTGACATTACTCTGCCTGGATGCCAGCAAAGAAGAACTTTGGAGAAAAAGAAAGAGAAAATCAACCAGAGGAAGAGAGAGAAAAAGCTCCGTCTGGAAAGAATTATGCAGCTGTTTAGCAAAAAGCAGTTAAAGTTTCAGCTTTAGTATAGATGGCTACCAGCAAATTAGAAGAAAAAATAAACCAAATGTAACGTAAGGTGTTTAAAAAGAGTGAAGCACTGAAAGAATGTATCGAGTTAAAACGGCAAAAGACTGGAAAATAAGCAGAAGTTATAAACACCCCTTCAGATGAACTGATAAAACTAAAGAAATCAGCGGTTGAAATGAAGGAAAGACTGACTGAAAATGATGTTTCTCAAGGGCTGTTCAAATAAAAAAAGAGCTAAAAGATAAGATACACAGAGAAAAATAGAGATGCTTTGTAAGCAAAACTTTTTTTTGTTCTAACATTTGTATAAAAAAGGATTCATGTAAATTGCATGTTATGCTGCAAAGTAGTACTGTATAGTATGCACTCAGAGGTATTTAAAACTTGAGGGGACAAGAATTGTATTAGTGACTGTTTATGCAAGTGCTATTAAAATAAGTACTTTTTCTTAGTTGTAACATGCCCAAGCCTTATATTATTAAAACATGGTAAAAAGGCTGGAAAGATGTTAATATAATGTTGGGATCCTGGGCTGCTGATGCTGTACAAGTAAGCAGGATACATGCAGAATTAAAATATATTTTCCCTATTTTATAGATGTAGATGTCTAGATTATAGTTTATACTTTAAACTACAGACTAATGCTCTAAGCAAATAATCATTAGAGAGAAAATTATGAGAAAAAATTAAAATTGTAGTTTTTTCCTGCATTTACACAAAGTTACTAGCTATTTTTCCATTAGGTTCATATGCAAGTACTATGCTAGCTGCCTCTGTGAGCCATTTTAAGCCTAGTCAATTTTCCCTTCAATAGTGAGACTCAAGCCTTGTACAGTGTTTCCTTCAGATAAGCACCTTAAGTGTTATACCATTCCCAACCCCTAAATTCTATTCTTCATATGGTAGTACTAGGGAAGCTGCCCTTTGTGGGCTACTTTAAACCTAGCCAATTTGCCTCTCAAAGGTGAGAATCAAACTCTGTACCTTATGACTGTGAGGTTAACAACTTAACCATTACACCAACTATCAACTGCTTTTAGTTGGACAGAATATGTCTGCATGTGCAAGCAATTGATGAGAAATACGGATGATGTGTTCTGAATCAAACCTATCACATACGGGCATGTCTTTTTCCTTCCATGGTCTATGACCTGCAGAATAATGTCAGAAGTTCAAAGTCACTAACCTTTGGATGAAATATGGTACACTTCTGTCTTATTTTTAAGACATCAGGATGGATTACTAGTTAGCCATTTTCTGTTCCAACCATAAAACATAGACCAGTAAAAAATATATATATATATTTTTTGCAAAACAAAAATTGTCTTTTTCAACCGCAAAGCCAATATGATAAGGGTTATGAGCAAACAAACGTGCATCATTGGATTTGCAAAACAATCCTAAAAAGTGATGCATCAAAGGTACAAGCAACTCTACAGCAAAAGTTGGTGAAAACACATAACTCTATTTCTACTATACATGACCAAAGATGAGAATTTTAGCATAAGAACGACATAAAATACACAAAAAGAAATTGCTATTGAAAAAGGGCTGCAAATGTCTAGACAGAAAAAAGGCTTTTGATGCTTCAGTCTAGTCACAGAATCTAGAAAAAAGTTGCACTAATAATAAAAAAAATTATTTCAGCAAGAAAAATGTGTGAGCACACAAAGATGCAACATTAAAAGGCATTTAAAGCTCCTTTAGCTGACACTGTATACAACAGATGTATGAAACCATACTCTTAAGGCAAAAATGTAAGGTACAAAACAAAAATCTTTTTTAGATGACCCACCTAAGTTAAAACACAGTATACAACAACGAACATTTAGACTGATGCTGCAGAGGCATGTGTGCAGAGCTTTTAGCATTTAGGTTACCCTCCGAGATTAAACACATGAATATTGCTATAAAATAATAACATGAACTTGTATCTTCTCTCATGCAGCTAATAATGTTGACAAGCTTTAAGAATTTTGCAGTTCCACAAACCTGCATGCGGAGGAGGCTGGAATGAAACAGGTTCTCAGTTTCCTTCAGCTGGTTCAGTTCTTCATTAGTTGGTGGTTTGTAGAGGTCAGACTTGCTCAGTTTGATGGGTTTCAGAATTCCTTTTTCTGCATCCCCGGCCCTTTTCACAGCCCTTTTTTTCTTGAGCGAGGATTCTGAACTGGTGTACTCTTGTCGAATTTCATTTCCAGTGGTGCCATCATCCCCATCTATAGACTCAGCATTCTAAAAATCAGAAATGGAAAAAAAAGTAGAACCTATTTATGTTTATGAAAAATCAAAAAGCCAAAAGAATCTGACAACAGCAACAATATTCTTAAATCACCCAAAACTTGTTGAAAAATCCTAATTTCTTCAATACAATAACATATAATTATTATGAGTAATAAATATTCTAATGTTCTGACATCCAATTATGCCTCTCTGGTATATGTCAATTAAATACACCTTTCATGAAGATAATATTCCTCATGACAAACTAGAACCCACACAACCAGAAAATACAATTTATTTGTTCTGTTCTCCAAGCTTCTCAGGTATTAATTTAGGGATACCGCAACTCTTTTAAAGTAAATCAGACATGTTACCTGGCTGGATTCACAGACTGAAAACAATGACTTGTATGAAGTAATCCAGGTTGCCATTTTTTTTCAATAGGATATGGAGAATGACGGGAGACTGGCATTTTCTAGATATATGAAGTAAACCACACTTATCTGAAACAATGTCCATCTTAAAAACCTTCACGTTCTTACTTTCACGACAGGTAAAGAGGCCAATACAATGACAACTAATGTCTAGCTAAGTGGATAAAGGAATGACTTGGGGGAATCTGTAGAGGTCAACATGGAAAGTATCAAAGACAACCTGGATTTACAGCAGTAAGAACACATAAAACATTAACAATAACAATGGGGTCTCCAATCAAAATAAGAAGTTATGTACCTACCATAACGTTCCATGTTAGTTGTCTTCTCTCGCCTTCTTTCTTGCTTGATGGGTTTGCTAAGCTCGAGAGTCACTTTTACCAGCTCGAGGCAGCCCCATATCCCATGATGCAAAGTACCCAGATCTCGTTTGATGACAAAGGGCAATAGCACCAAGCATAAATACTTCCCAAAGGAAGAAAGAAAGCCTACAGGATGGAAGAAGGACCAGTTCTGAATGGTCTTCAGCATAATAATTCCTTGTAGAAAGGTCTGTCCAGGCCTGGGAAGGAGGGTGGTCAAGAAAGAAGGCGAGAGAATACAACTAACATGGAATGTTAAGTTGTCAATCTCCTTCATTCTTGCTTGATGGGACCCTAGCACCTCTATCCTGGGTGGCTCAATGGAACAGACTCTTGAGGACTGTAGAGCCAAAACTGGCTCTGTCCCTGGAGGCCAAGTCCAAATTGTAATGGGAAACAAAAGTATGAGGAGTGGCCCAAGTGGCTGCTGCACAAATAGTGTCTAAAGGAAGTCTAGCTTGAAAGGCTGTAGAAGTAGCTAAGCTCCTAGTTGAATGTGCTTTAGGTTTTGAGCACAGCTGTTTTCCCCTGAGCAGATAAATTTCAGAGATGACAGAAGAAAGCCATCTAGATAAGGTCACTTTAGAGACAGGAAGGCCTTTCTTGTTATCCGCAAAGAGTTGATTGGATTTCCTAAATTGTTTAGTTCTGTCCAAATAATATCTGAGTTGGCGGTGGACATCAAGATAATGTAGTTTTGTTCGATCTGTTAGAATAGTTTGGAAAAATACAGGAGATCAATGGATTGATTCAAATTAGTCTTTGAGGCGACCTTAGGCAAAAAGGTCGGATTAGTTCTCAATGATACTCTGTCTTTGTGAAAGACCAAATAAACCGATACAGCATGAAGTTCAGACACCCTCCTGCCCCATGTAATAGCTACTACAAATAATGTTTTCCAACAAAGAAATTTTAGGAGCAAGAAACAGCTGGCTCGAAGGGAAGAATCAAGGATGTCAGCACTAAATTTAGATCCCATTGAAGAGGAGGATTCCTGATTGGAGGCTTTAGCAGGAAAATTCCTTTCAAGAAGGCTCTACAAAGCCTATGGGACATAATATTGTTATCTGCGATCCCGACATGAAAGTTCGAGATAGCAGCCAATTGAACTCTAACTGTGGAAGAAGAGGAGCCTGCATGAAAAATCTCCGCTAAGAAGTCCAAAACTGCCTGAACTGGGGCAGTTAAGGGATCAATATTCTTGGCTTTAGCCCAATAAGAGAAACGTTTCCATTTGCTTGTATAAATCCTCCTGGTAGAGGATTTTAAAGAAGCTACTATGATGTCTCTAACAGGGTTAGAGATCAAAGGAAGCCTGGCTAAGGAAGGAAGTGGAGCAACCATGCTGTGAGGTTGAGAGAAGGGATAGACCGGTGCAGCTGACCGGATTGGTGAATCAAAAGATCTGGCACTGGGTCCAGATGCCACGGCTGCACCAAAAGGTGATGATGGAGGAAACCAAATTTGTCGAGGCCAATAAGGAGCAATGAGAATCATTTTGGCTCTCAAAACGGTTGCTTTCTGGATAACTTGAGGGATCAGGGGAAAAGGAGGAAAGGCATAAAGAAGTCCCTGGGGCCAATCCTGGGTCAGAGCGTCTCTGGGGGGATGGCCTGACAGAGGGAAGAGAGAGAAGAAATCTGGGCATTTGCTGTTTTGGGGAGTAGCAAAAGATCGCAACATGTGCGACCCCATTCCAGAAAAATCTCCTCCACTATAGATTGCTTGAGAGACCACTCGTGAGGCATGAGAATAGCTCTGCTCAATCTGTCCGCTAAAATGTTGGTTTTCCCAGGGATGTGCGTTGCTACCAGAAACCGATGAGAGGAGATCGCCCATTGCCAAAGTCTGAGCGCTTCTCGACACAAGGGGTAGGACTTGGTTCCGCCCTGTTTGTTGATATACCAAACTACAGACATGTTGTCTGTGTGGACTGCAATTGTCCCTACAGGAAAAAAGTCGTTGAGGGCTTGCAACGTTAAAAGCACTGCTCTCATCTCTAGGACATTTATGTGCAGGTGGTACTGGTTGCCATGTCCCATGAACCATCCTGCCCTGATAATGCCCCCACCCGATCAGGGAGGCATCCGTGGTGACAGTGGCTACCGGGATGGGGTACAAAGTGTCTGCCTTGGTGAATCTGGGGAGAAGTGATCCACCAAGCAAGATGATTTTGCAAATCTGTGTCACCAGAATTTGGTGGCGTTGTTGGTAAGACCACTGAGTGAACAACATCCATTGAAGAAGGCGCATGTAGAAGCGAGCCAGGGGAAGAACAGTAATGGCCGCAGCCATGAGACCTAATACCTTTAGAACCATTCTGGCCTGTACTTTCTTGTTGGCTAGAATGATCCTGACATGACTTTGAATGTCTGAAACTCTTTGGTCTGTAAGGGTAGCTGACATCCGAACAGTGTTTAAGTTTAGTAATAGACTGGCAGGGCAATAAGGATGACTTTTCGAAGTTGATCGAGATGCCCAAATGAGAACAAAGATTGATTGTGTAATCCCTGGCTTGAACAAGCTGATGCCTGGTGGTGGCTGACAGGAGCCAGTCATTGAGATACGGAAACACCTGGAATCAGGTGAGCCGTGACCACTGCCATGCATTTGGTGAACACTCTGGGGCTGTGGTGAGACCAAAGGGCAGGGCTCCAACTGGAAATGACTGGACCCCAGCGCGGAGAAATCTCCTGGAGGTCTGTGAATTTTTATGTGATAGCATCCTGAAGATCTATTGAGCACATCCAGTTGTCCTTTTGCAAGAAGGGCAGAATCAACTGAAGAGTGACCATTCGGAATCTTGTCTTCCTCACAGACTTGTTGAGTCTGCTGAGATCCAATATTGGTCTCCAGTCTCCGTCTTTTGGGGACCAAAAAGAACCTTGAGTAGATTCCGGGCTCTGAATGGTCTGTTGTAACTGGCTGAATGGCTCTTTTGCAGTAGTTTTGAGACTTCTAACTCTGCAATTTCCCTGGTGGTACATCTGGAAGGGAATTTGAGGGATAGAAAGGACTTTCCTCGAAAGGAATTTTGTAACCCTCGGATATGATCGACTGTACCCATCTGTCTTGAGTGAGAGAACGCCAGGCTTCTGGGTACAGCGATGGTCTTCCCGACTGTCTCCAAGGAGGGACAAACATCTCAGGGATGCTGAAAGGGCTTGTCAGAGAGAGACTCTCTGTTTCCCTGATTTTGTGGACCCCTCTCTGCCTCTGTTGTTGTTACCTCTGCCTCTAGGGGTAAACTGACCACGTGAATCGACTCCTTGGGATTTGGAACCACATTTTGCCACCCTTCTGTCCTTTGGGGTAAGGTCTAGAAGGAGTGGAAAACGGACTCCTCGACAGAAAGAGTTTTGCCGTCCTGCTCACACCTGGTCTTCACTTGAGGGCCAAACAAAGCTGACCCATCAAAGGGAGAGTTTGTGAAGGGGATCTGCAAAATTACATAGCCGCATCCAGGCTTGGCGTCTAAGAGCCACACCTGTACCTCATCAGCAGCATATATCAGCCGCATGGAGGAGTTTGCAATGGAGTTAAGGGTTGCAATTTTTTCCTGAGGATCCTGCACAACTTCACCTAGCTCCTTAAGGATATCTCTTTGGAGTCTGGTGAAGTGACAAAGGTAGTTCAGCGAACACATAGCAAAGGTCGCTGAAGAAAACATCCGCTTACCATATCTATCCATGGTCCTAGAGTCCTTATTAGGAGGATGGACAGTTGAAGGATCTGCAAGTTCCTTCTTGGTGGCAGCCACCACCATGGCATCAGCGGGACACCTTTGTAAGGAATTGCTTGTCCGGGCAGTAATAAATTTAGGCGGCCTCCTAGGGACAGGCTCTACAGAGTCAGGAGCAGTCCACAATAACCTGCATAAGAGACACCCAGGAGGTGGAGGGGACTCATCCTCAGAGGGATTATTGGTGGGCCAGTTTCCCTCTGTCTAAGGAGTTCTAGGATGTCTGAGAAGGAGACATCCTCAGAGGGGATCTTGGGGATCCCTCTGACTCATCTAAGTCAGTATCTGAAGTGATAGACTCTGTTTCCTCTTACAAGTCCTCTCCGGAGGATCCCCGACAAATCAGGAGAATCCTCGGAAGAGGGGATATTCCCAGTGGGGAAATCTGAGGCGGAGGATCTCTGGGTCCTGGAGCAAGAGAAGTGGCAGAGATGTCAACAGGCAGCATAGAGGGAGGAGCTAAGGGAACAGACTGCTGGCTGAGACCAGTGGCCAGCACACTCTTCATCACCTCCCCTCCCAGGAAGGTCCGAGAGAACCAGAACTAGGAACTCCAGGACCCACCGAAAGGAGGGCTCAGAGGCAGATGTCGGAGCCAAGCTCACCAAGGCCGAGGCTCCAAGGGGGAAGGGCTGGGCTGGGGTCCGGATGCCACTCAGAGGAGACCAGGAAGCCCGGCCACGAATCCCTCTAAGGAAGGTCTCGAAGAGGAGATAAGAGTAGAGGCTGAAGGAGCAGAAGGGGGTATCTGTCCCTCAGCCCTAGCAGAAACTATTAGACCCCAACTCCAAACTCTGAGGTAGAGTCGGAGGAACTGCAATGGGGTGTGGACTAATAGTCGCCTGCTGAGACGGACTATGTAGCATTTGGGCCAGTGCCTGTGACTTTAGTAATCTACTGACCACTCTCTCCAAATCATGGTCAGAAAGCCTGGATGACCTTGAAGATCGAGGAGAGGCCAAGGAAGGGGACCTAGACCTCTTCCTCGAAGGAACCATCCGACAACTTATAGCACCGACAGGTGCTCCAGCCATGGTGGTCGGAACACCGATAGCCACGGTGCGGTTTAGATAAACCAGAATCGGCTCCAGTCGAGCGCCACAGGCTTGGACACAGAAGCCTGGGCCTTGGAAGACTTAGAAGTCTTAGATGGAGCCGGAGAGCCCTCCCCTCAAAATCAATTTATTTCTTCTTTCCTGCAGGACTCTCTGGCTAAAAGAATGACATATAGCACAGGAGTCCTGCAGGTGAAAGTGTGACTGTCTGTCAGAGACATCTTCTGACAGCACGAGTCACACTTCTTAAAGCCTGAGACCCTTTCTTTAGACATGGTGATAAACACACACACACAACACCAGTCCAAGAAAATAAATTAAATTTACCAAAAGGTATCAATAACAGACACACACACACCCTAACGGGGGGGGGGGGATAGGATGGGTAAAAGTCTGACTAAAAGTTATGAGGAGACAGGGAAATTTTCTGTCAGAAAGGGGTTAAAACTAAGTTAAAACTAATAAAATTAAGGTTTTTTGTAAAAAGGGGCTAAAAAAGTAAAGTAACAATTCACTTACCAGGAGCTGGTAAAAGGAGGACCTCATCAGATCTGGGTACTGCATCATGGGATATGGGGCTGCCTCGAGCTGGTAAAAGTGACTCTCGAGCTTAGCAGTGCCGAGGATCAGCTCCGAACCCATCAAGCAAGAATGAAGGCGAGATTGACAACTTAACATCCAGTATATTATGTGTTGGAGACATGGATGCCTAGAATTCACTGTAAAGATGAATCCTTGCATTCATGATTAGAACACAGCTAGTTATAAAAGACACAATCACAATGTTTTGCAGTGCGTGAACCGTCATCTACTGTATATGCTACCAGTTAAAAAAAATACAGTGCATGAAGTGTTAGTGGCTTTCAAAGCCTTTAAAACAGATGAAATATTTTCTGCCTGCTTATCCCTTTCACAGCACCAAATGCAATGTACCTCTAAAGAAAGAAGACCTAAACACTTCATTCTACCACACTTTTTGTTTGTACGTAGGGCAAAGTGAAGTCCTAGCAGCTTTTAAAAGTTATTTATTTAATTACATTTGTTTACCAGGGATGTCCATCTGGGCCTAATCTAGCCTGTTTTCAGTGCAGTCCAGGGAGTAAAGCTCCACAAATGCAATGCTCCAACAGTTCATTTGTAATACAACTTCAAAAGCAATTTAAGGAGTGCATAAGGTAAACAGTAAACTAAAACAGTGACATGACAACAAGAAGGCAGTTGTACTACTGTACAGACATTAAAGACAATTAAAGGAAAACATACACAAAACAATAAAAACATTGATTTACTTTCAGTCTAACCAAAATGCATATAGGAGTATCAAAGGAAGGAAAATAATTACAATAGTTAATTTTGGTAAGCAAATAGGGGCTGCTGAAATAAGTAAAATAAAGTTGGGGGAGGTAAGACAGCAAGGGAAAGTACTAATACCCATAGTTAGACAGCCAGTGGAAGGTGAGACAGGGAATAGTAGGAAGATAGGGGATTATGAAATTAGTTGTGTAAGGAAGGAATAGAGAAGAAATTTAATCAAGTTTAGTGCAGGAACAGATGCAAGTATTCTTGAGGTGTTCCTTAAGTAACTGTTTAAATTAAGGAGTACTGTCTGCCTTAAGGATGTATTGGGGTATGTCATTCCACGCTTCTGCCACTTTCTGCGAGTAAAAAGACCCCGTAACTTATTTGACTTGCTGACTTTCAGAAATAATTTGTTAGAAGACCTTAGTGTTCTGCTGCTAGAATAGGGTTGAACTAGTTTGCTAATACTGGAAAGTTTTCAGGATGAAATATGGTAAAATGTGTTATTACGGGTTGGTTAGAGGTTAATAGGTGGGGGAGTTCCAACCAGTTGAGTTGGTATGGAGTGGTGTACTGATTGGTTCTAGAGGGTTGGTTGGCTACAAATTTGGCTACTTTACTGTAACAAGATTCAAGTTTGGTTAAGTCATATTTTCTTAAGTTAGTAAACATGTTTGAGGCATGTAAGAGGAGAGTTCTACTAATGGCATGTCTAGTGGAATCGGTTAAGAAT
Organism: Protopterus annectens; assembly: GCF_019279795.1. NCBI lineage: Eukaryota > Metazoa > Chordata > Ceratodontiformes > Protopteridae > Protopterus > Protopterus annectens. The sequence goes on along the minus strand of NC_056726.1, from coordinate 780,483,105 downwards.
GGGTTTTATTCTATACAGTGAGCCTAGTTTAATAAGCACTTTCTTAATGACTTGGACAACATGTATGTCAAATTTAAGGTCCTTGTCTAAGGTGACTCCTAGAAGCTTTGTAGAATCTATAGGCTCGATAAGGGTATTATTAGATGAATGAATGACGAATGGCGTAGGGTCTAATCATTTTTTACTACTGGAGAAAAGCATAAGTTTAGTTTTAGAAGGGTTGATGATCAACTATGAATTATGGAGGTATTTCTTTATGTCCAGGAAAGACTGCTGAGTTTTGGTGAGAAGACTAGACAAGGATGGCGCAGAGCATATTAGGGAGGAATCATCCGCATTCTGCAACAAAACATGCTACACTAGTTCAGTGCTAAGTTTATTTGCAAATATGATGAAGAGAAGGGGTCCAGAAATGGAACCTTGAGGTACACCAACAGAGATGGGTAAGGAGAAGGATAATTAATTTAGCCATTCAATGGCTTGTTGCCAGTTAGTTAAGTAGCTGATGAACCATGAAAGGGTTGAGTGCGAGAGGTTGAGGGAGGCTAGTTCATGGACAAGTTTACTGTGGGAGACCATGTCAAAGGCCTTAGATAAGTTGAGCAATATGGAGAAGGTAAGTAATATAGGCTCATAGGTTCATAGGCTGGTACTAGGCTACCAGCCCTAGGGCCTATGCAAGACTAGCCATAACAATTCCCTGGATATTTCTTCCCACAATATTTACTTTTCTGGACCCCTGTCTAGCAGGGCGACTGACATGATTCCCGGGGTGAATTTCCTATCTCCCATCCAATCAAGGTTCCTTTTGAAGAGGGCCAATGAGGTGCTAGTTGTTCCTGTGCTGGTTCACTGTATCAATGAAAGTAATGAGTGCAGTTGTGGTACTGTTTTGAGCAGAAACCATGTTGGGAGGGGATAAGAGGTTATTCTTCAAGAGGTACTTAAGGAGTTGAGTGAATAAATTTTTCCAGAATGTTAGCTAGGGGAGAGTATGGTAATGGGTCTGTAGTTAAAAACGTCTGAGGAAGGGCCACCGTTATTGAGAAGGATGACATGTGACACTTTCCAAAGAGATGGAACATACTGCTCAGGGATTGATCAATTTATGAGGATAGATATAGTATATGAAATAGTTCCTGCAACAAGTTTCAGGTATCCATTAGGTAACTGATCAGGACTAGTGGAAGAGCATTTAAGTTTTGATATATTTTTTTTTTTATGTGGTGAGATTGTATAGGCTGAAAATGAAAGGAATCAGGTTTTGCTTTAAAATTAGTGGGTAGAGATAGTTGGGAATTATTGTCTGTTACAAGTGATAATATAGAATTAACAAAATGGTTATTAAATTAAGTGGCAATATTTTCAGATGTTTTTTTTAATTTTGGGACTAGGAGTAGATGTACAACCAGGCCGCAGAATATGGTTAACAGAGCCCCAGAATTTTGGTGGGTTATTGTGGTATTTGTTCTTAACTGAGTTTGTTTTAATAACAAAATAAAACACTTTAGGAGCCAGTAAACATAAATCAACTAAAAAAAAAAAAAATAGTTCACTATAGAACAAAGGACCCCAAGCTGTATTAGCATAAAAATGTTTTAATCTCCACTTTCGTACAAACACTTATCAGAAAAGTCTGATCAAACAATACAACTGGTTTATATGTTAGTCATTTAACCATAATTAAAAACAATCAACAATTTTAACCCTTTAGTTTCTTTCTTGCTAAAAAACATTTTATGTTAACATGTCCATTCAAACCTGGGGGAACTTCAGCACGCAAATTTATCTGCCAGCACACCTCTGTAATTTCAATTTCATTTCTGAAGTTACCCCCTCTTCTATCTATTGTTACTTTTTCAAGAACTGTAAACAAGAACTTACTAAAATTCTTACATACTTTTTAGTGCTTGTAAAGTGCATTGTTTACATCCTTATTCTTAACAGCCCTTACATGTTCTTGAATCCTGTCTTTCAGCCTTCTTGTAGTAATCCCTACATAGAATGAATCATAGGCTGAGCACAGGGTAAGATACACCACTCCAGAAGTATTACAACTATACCTTTCCTTAAAATCTATGTTGCAATTTAAATGGGGCAAAATCACAAAAGCACCTTCATGTATGAATCTACAGCTGGAACAACCATTACACTTATATGTCCCTTTGTTTTTACTGCTAAAAGCAATGGGAATTCTACTATCTGATTTTTCAAGCATTTGTTTAATACTATGAGTTTTAATGTTAACAAATTGTGGCTTATTTCCCAAAGCCTGACTTAATTCTCTATGACTGTTAACAATCCGCCAGTTTTGTGTTCTAATATTCCTGATATTACATGTGTCTACTGACATTTCTAAAACAACACTGAGGAAAATCACTGGGAATATCCACTTCATTTAATTTGCTAGGTAGTCCATTCTTTAAAATAGGTGAAAAAAAAGAGTCTTCCTTTTACTGGAGACTTCAGTTGCGGCCTGGTATAATGGTTCTGCAGAGTATCCCCTTTCCACAAATTGAGTAATTATTTGTGGAAAGGAGATACCCTACAGAACCATTACACCAGGCTGCAATTGAAGTCTCCAGTAAAAGGAAGACTCTTTTTCCACCTATTTTAAAGAATGGACTACCTAGCAAATTAAATGAAGTAGATATTCCCAGTGATTTTCCTTGGTGTTGTTTTGTCAGCAGACACATGAAACATCAGGAATATTATAACACAAAACTGGCGGATTATTAACAGTCAGAGAATTAAGTCAGGCTTTGGGAAATAAGCCACAATTTGTTAACATTAAAACTCATAGTATTAAACAAATGCTTGAAAAATCAGATAGTAGAATTCCCATTGCTTTTAGTAGTAAAAACAAAGGGACATATATGTGTAATGGTTGTTCTAGCTGTAGATTCATACATGAAGGTGCTTTTGTGATTTTGCCCCATTTAAATTACAACAAAGATTTTAAGGAAAGGTACAGCTGTAATACTTCTGGAGTGGTTTATCTTGCCCTGTGCTCAGCCTATGATTCATTCTATGTAGGGATTACTACAAGAAGGCTGAGAGACAGGATTCAAGAACATGTAAGGGCTGTTAAGAATAAGGATGTAAACAATGCACTTTACAAGCACTCAAAAGTATCTAAGAATTTTAGTAAGTTCTTGTTTACAGTTCTTGAAAAAGTAACAGATAGAAGAGGGGGTAACTTCAGAAATGAAACTGAAATTAGAGAGGTATGTTGGCAGATAAATTTGTGTGCTGAAGTTCCCCCAGGTTTGAATGAACATGTTAACATAAAATGTTTTTTTAGCAAGAAGGAAACTAAAGGGTTAAAATTGTTGATTGTTTTTAATTATGGTTAATTGATCAACATATATAAACCAGTTGTATTGTTTGATCAGACTTTTCTGATGAAGTGTTTGTACGAAAGCGGAGATTAAAACATTTTTTACGCCAATACAGCTTGGGATCCTTTGTTGTATAGAGAACTATTTTTGTTTTGAATTTGTTTTAAATTGTCCCAATCAGCAAAGAACAGCAGAAGAAAGCTATGAAAACTATGTGTTTGCGTGCATGATCTATTATGAGAATGTAAACAGAGTAAACAGTCAAAGAAAAGTATAGCAAAGGAAAGAATCTTGGAAATCTGGGAAGAAAAAAATTAAAATTAAAGTCTGATATTTAGACTACACATCAGTATAACATGAAAGTAATATCTGCTCAAACAGCTGAAACACTGCATCTGAAACAGTAAAATAAAGCCATCTGTGTGTAAAATTGCTGATCTTCAAAGTAAATCTGTTGCTTCAGAACTTGCTTGATGTGGAATGTTAAAAATAAGAAATTTAAACTCAATTCAACACAGGTGGAACCAAATGTGCTCCACAAAATTTGAATCATTTGATTTAACTGTTAGGTATAGTAAAAAGAATCCAAAATGTTAAGCCACGGTCCTGTTATGGATCAGAAAATAAGCAGATTGATGATATCCTGTAGCATCACCAGTACTGAATGCTCCTAAAAAGTTCTATTAACTTTGATGAAAAGAACCAAGACACTGTAACACATGAAGAAAATGAGTTTGATCAGAAAACAACTGTGCCTGATGAAATGGTTAACTGCATGGGTAGAGCTGCAAAACAGAAAAAAAAATACTCACAAAAATCCACAAGATCTTAATTCCTTTATCGCTAACCATTCTTCTCAGAGAACTATCTTCACACTAGTAAAGGTTTTGGCTACTTTGTTTCTCTGATGTGTGTGTGTGTGTGTGTGTGTGTGTGTGTGTGTGTGTGTGTGTGTGTGTATCACTACCAACAGTGACAGTTTTTCATGAAATCTTCAGGAAATGTTACTAGCACAATTATGTATAAAACTCCCTTGGATCTGAATTTAAGATGCAGCTTCTCCTTTGTAGCTAAGAGTAAGAGTGTATTTTAAGTTGAAATGGAAGTGCTCTGTGTTGTAAGAATACGCAACAGCCAGTGTAGCTGAAGGGATACAAAAATAACTTAATAACCTACTCTTGGCATAAGACAGAAGGGTATAATGGGTTGAGCAAGAAAACAGGATATAGCCAAAGTACACAAGAATATGAAGCGGGACTAGTGAATAACTAGTTAACTTAAGACAATAAGTAACAGTGGTAAAGTACAAAAAAGTTAAAGAAATATACAGTAATAGTGAAGTAATCAGTAATATGTAGCAAATGCAAATCATGTAGTCTTGTGCAACAGTTTCAACAGGAATAAGTAAAAATAATAGCACTGGTTGTCATAAATACATAACATTCAGTACAAGCATCAGAGCAACAGCAGCAAATGATACAAGGTGCAGTTAAGAGCAATTACTGCCCGTTCCCATTTCACATTTTATAATAAAAGTTTCAAAGGATTATAAGACGATGCTCAGGTACAAGCCATACTCAAGACTGCCATATTGCCCTCAATGACTTAACTGCATCTACACCCTGACTTACTCGGCAGCTCATTACTTTTGTCAGCAAATGGCATTTAGGCATCACTGTTTATGCAGTAACAAAAAAGCTGCCTTGCCATGTGAAATGCCTTTTGTTTCTGATGTAGTGATGACATAGTGCTGATAAATTCTGGGCATTAATTTCACCCTAACTCCATATCAGCGTTTATACTCCCCTGATAAATACAGACCGTAATGCAAAACATCAGAATGTGGCACTCAACAGCCTATGACCCCCTGCATTTAAGGGGGCGGCAAAAGCCAACACATTCTGGCTAGGCTTACAGATGCCCTCTGGCAGATAGCCTAGTACTTACCTATGAACCTAAAATAGCGAACGCTGATTTATCGACCCTTTAAAAGCAAAAGCTTGAAAGCCCGAACACACGGAACAGCGATTTTTTTTCACAGGGAAAAATATCTCTGGGCAGTTTGTAGGATTTTGCCATTTCCTCCACTGTGGTGCGATCTCGGAGTTGGTATATTTAAGTAGTGGGGTGTGGGGAGCACAACCCCTCCCCCATCGGTGAGTGTGGGGCATGAAGCCCCCCACTTTTAGGTTTTTTTTTTGTGTAACAGCAATTTTTTCCCTGGGAAAAAAAATCGCTGTTCTGTGTGTTCAGGCTTTCAAGCTTTCGCTTTTTAAGGGTTGATAAATCAGCATTCACTATTTTAAGCTTTCGCTGATTTAATACAGACTCTTTTAGTGCTATGTATAAAAAGGCCAGATGGTGATTCCCCTTTGAGAGTACAGGTATCAGTGAGTTATAGTATGAAACTCCAGTACAAAATACACCCATGGCTGTTATCTACCCCCAAGGATTTACACAAAACTCAATGCTGAATTTGATCTAAATATTCTGCCTGAGGCATACACCCTATGGAAATGCCCACTCTCACCTGCCGGCTCTGTCAGATGCCAAAGCCAATAACTAAACTCAAGTCATCTAGGCAACTGTCAGGGCTTCTCCCTCTACAACACCTGGGCCACAGTCAGCACTTTCATAAGTTCATAGACAAGTGTTAAGCTAGCTGCCTTTGCAGGTCATTTTAAACCTAGCCAATTTCCCTTTTTGGGCTCAAAATAACCTATCCCATTGTGCCACACATTGGCCTTAACCACCCCTAAAATAAATTAAAATTGAGGAGACTCATGCATGGGATAAAGCACTTAGGTGCTGCATCTGTCCATTAGTAGTACAAGGGGCAGTCCTGGGGTACATTTTCTGTTTCCCATTCACAGATCTAAGTTGCACTTGAAAATGGACAGAGATGAACTTTGTTTTATGTGGCACATCTCATTACTAAGGGTTTTGCATTCAGGAAGAAAGAGGTCATCATCTCTCTCTACTCATCCCTCATTAGGCCAGAGTATAATGCCCCATTTGGCATATACTTCACTACACACATGCAACAGCTGCAAAGGCCACAAAAGTACCTCATGAAGAAGATCATAGGCCTTAAACACATGTCCTACATGGACAGACTCAAAAAAACTCCAGCTATTCTCTGTCTCATATCGTCTACTAAGAGGTGATCTCTGCTTGACTTACAAAGCCATGTCTGAACCAGCTCTGTTAGAAATGCTACATCTAAAGAAATCCCAATCCCTCCGCAACACACGGTCCAGAGATCTCAACCTCACTACCACAATCAATAGAACATTCATAACCCAGACACTGCCCGTGGTCTAGAATAGACTTCCCATACAAGTCAAGCAGAGCACCTTGCTCATTGTCCATCTTCAAGAGAAATCTTGATGAGTGGATAGGAAATATAAAGTTCACCCCAGGGATCATCCAGTGGCTCTACTTGATAGAGGCATTGGAAACTAATGTCGGGCGGCACAATGCCAGGGCATTTCTATGGGCTAGGCTTGTAAAGGCTCCAGGGCCATTAGCCTAGTACACACCTATGAACCTATGGATGGGGAGTCTGTTCCATAGCAGCAGTATCCTCTGCGAAATATGCCTGGCCCTCCAAACCATTCTGCTGATGTTGCAGAAAAGGTTTAGATCCATACACAGAGTATTTTTTTTAAAGAAAATTGTTATTAATTTAAAATATTTACAATATATACACAAAGGAAAGAATTCAACGTCACACACTGTTATACAATGTTAGGAACATACTGACTCAAAATAATCTTATACAATTAACACATTGAAAGTCTTGGAATTTCAACAGTAAAATTTCAAGGCTATCCCAACCATTAAAAGTCAAAATATGATTTATAGACCGTGTTCTGATCACTTATTTTTCAGTTTTAAATACCACTGCTCTTAAATTAAAAAAATATTGTTGAATGTAGGAACTTTATTTGATTTCAATTTCTTTTTGTAATAACTTTTCTAACTACTACAAGGAGACTTTGGCTTTTACAGATAAAGGAAGTGGAACATTCATTAGTATTGCTGATCTATTTAAAGAATTATCATCAGGCCATAACCCCTTAAAAAACATACTTCTCTCTTCCCAATATACATTTAAATTTTCACAATCCATAAACGTGTCAATCAGCTTTTACATCTTTACTACATCTCTAGCGGACTAAAGAAGCCATTTTACTAAACAGACATTTTGCAGACTGTAACCTACATTCTATATATAATCTCCACATAAAAATGTTCCAGTAGAAATTTGAAGTTTGACTAACTGATTTACTTAAAGCTTTATTCTCACCATCTACAGAGTCATTCAATCCACAACTATTTGCATCAAATAGATTTTTTTGTTTATATTTAACTTGTATAATTTGGACAAGCTTCCCTTTGTTTGTCAATTTACCTCTGATGACAGCATTCATTTGTTCACATAATGGGAAAATAGTGTTCTGTTCCTCTTTACTCAATCTACAAATTAATTTAATTTCTTAATGATGAATAATATTAACTGTTTAACAGATTCATTCAACTTATAATCTTTCATTAAATATTCTGGCGACTTAGCTTTTTCTTTTTCAGAGCAATCTGACCAGAATACAAAGCCATTCCTTCTTAGTAAATTAATTTTAACATTATTCTGAGTTTCCTTAAATCTAGAGAGGTGGGCAATGGGAAATTACAACAATTTCCATTTTCATATTAACTGAGTTTTAAAAATATATTTCTTAACTGTTTTAAGAACTGATTTCATATATGCACAGTCTAAAGACTGAAATAAGTTTACTTACAAGATGCATTTTATTAACCAGATGAAAGGACCGCTACATATTTGTAATTTATCATAGTTGACAAATGTTTAAGAACTTAGTAAAATCTGCTCCTGAATGGCTTTCCATTGACTAGTCTAAGTTGAGTCCATCCAAAAGTATGAGTTAAAATTTGCAGCAACAGAATAAGGTTCTACATATCTGGAAAGTTAATATCACCATTCTCCCATAATCTTGTATGATTTATATAAGCAATTTTCAGCTTTTTACGATACAGTAAGAATTAAGTCAACATTTTTTCCATTTTCATTAAAAGCTTTTTGCCTGGTAGTAAAGTGACTGAATGTATTATGTTTATAATCTTGAGTAATATAATAATTTTCATAAGTACTAAAACAAAAAAATAAAACATTCCATTTTTTTAGCCAGTAACACCTCAATTAATTTGTTTCAAAGCTATTAATAATCTTACTCATTATTTCCCTTCCCTTTTTATATTTATCTTTAAACTAACTGAACACTAAAGTTTCAGTTTTACTATTAAATTTCAACAGCGATGCTTGAAACTTTTCAATTTCCTCATCTACTTCTTCAAATAAATATCCTAGTTTGTAAAATATCACCTGCAAAAAGCTGTACTTTAGATTGACAATCCTTGTTAACTGAAAATTCAATTTTTTCATTGCTTCTTATATGATTCTAAGGGTTCAATAAGTAACGCAAACAGTAGAGAGGAGACAAGGGACACCCTTGCTTTGTGCATTTGTTTAAAGTGAAACCTTCAGAAAATTAACATCCAATTTTAACACAACACTTTCAGTCTCTACAGTTATTTTAATATTCCACTAAATTGTTATGAAAATGCAAATGCTTCTAAAGTTTTAAATAAGTAGTTCCAATCTAAAGAATTAAAAGCTTTCTCAATTTCTAAGCTAATTATGGCCAGTGTCGTGTGCATTCCTTTTGCTAAATCTAAATAGTTACTACCCTTTTTTATATCATCATACATTAATTATTAAAGATCACACACAGATTAAGCTACTATATGTCTTAATTTAGTGGCGAAGAGGGGAGTAAATATAGCAATAACCTGGCTGGTGTGTGTAATAAATTTAACAATTAGTTTGCGTGGTTTGGTCATGACATTATTTAAGAAAAGAAACTATTACTTTTCTTAAATAATGGCATAGTATAATGCCTGTTTGCTGCCCTTCCGCAGATGTCTGGCATCCGCGGGTTCTGATGTACTCGCAGTACATCAGAGTTGTAAAAAGCAACGGAGAAAGCAAGATCTCCGTTGCTTTTTTGATTTTGCTATGTTAAATGAGTTTAACATAGCGAGACAGTTTAAAATAAGCAACAGAGATGTCCGCTGCTTATTTTAAACCATTTAACATAGTTAAATGGGTTTAACATAGCGAGACACTTTTTTAAAAGCAGCGGAGGATCTCCGTTGCTTTTTTTTTTATCGATATGTTAAAACATTAACTTGTATGGAACAATGTTTAAAAAAATAGTTATACTAATGGAAAAAGTCGGCGAGACTTTCTTTTCCTTTAAATAACTTTTCGATTTATAGCGAACGCTGGCCAATCAAATATTTTATAGTCTACATTTAATAATGAAATAGGTCTATATAAGGAAACTTAACTTATTATCTTTTCCTTGTTTAAGTACAGGTGAGATAGCAGAAAATTTCTATGAGGGAGGAATTATTTTGTCACTCTGAATTATCCTGAAAACATCACTTCACTCAGTAATTCTAAAGCATTTAACTGAAGCAGACTATACAATTCCAAACATAAACCATCTAACCCTGGAGCTTTACCATTTTCCCTTTTTTTTTTAAAACCCTCTAACTTATATCAGGGTGGTAGGCTTATTCAACAGAGATACTTGTTGGTCATTAAGTTTATTAGCAATGTTTTTTCTTTAAATACAAGTCAATTTTGTAATAGTTGGGATTACTATTTTATCTTTATTAAGATCCTCATGGATTTTTTTAAATAGTAAGCATTTCCTTAATTTCTAATGTAAGCTTATTAGTGTCAGTATTTGGGACATTATTGATTTGTGCCTTTTTGCTTAACCTCTTACTTCTATTAGCTAATCTATGTTGATTTGTTTATTAGCTAATCTATGTTGATTTGTTTGAAGTCGTCGCATAATTGTGCAATTTTATTTTTTCTAAAACTATCTCCACTTTAGAGATGTTTGGCATGTTATTTTTTAATGACTTCAGTATTATCTAATTTATTTCTTGTTCAAACCTCACTTTGTGTATTTCATCTTGTATTCTAACAACTCTCTATCCCACTTTTTCATTTTATTACTTGCTCATCTTCCCATTCAATCTTTGGTATGCATTTTTAACGAGTCCCATAGTATGACTTTACTAACCTGACCATTAAAACTCCCCGGTGCTCCTGACCCAGTACGCTGCTTCATTAAATTGGTGCTATCCCCCTCCAAACTACCCACAACTTGAAAGTCTTGCAACATAGGAAGGATCTCCCTGCTGAAACTGCAATACAGAGAGTTAAAAACTGTCCTGCCCCTCAGCAACCTACTTCTACAAGGTTAATATTGTGAATCACTGTACTGACTTATTTAAAGTCCTGGGTATACAGCACTGGAGGTGTCCCTAGTATTCTGTTAGTGAAATCCCTAGTTTACCTAAACTCAATTCAACTAAACGTTAGACCAGACATATCAAACAAAGTAAAATTAACAACTTAAAATTTTAAACTAAAGTACCTACCAGCACAGGATATAGAACAATTTGGTGCATCTAAACTGAAAAACATATACTAAAATCCTTTCAGAGACTGTAAGCATCTTGTGTCTGCATTAGCCCCCTCCCCCTTCACCCACATAAGCGAGGTTACTTATCCCTCTACCACAGCCACCATTTTCAAATGCCCCTGTGCTCCTGCCCAGTACGCTGCTTAATTAAATTGGTATGTATCTTGCCATATGCAAGAACAAACTAAATTGTGCTTCTTTTGCTTAAAGAAAGAATTTTAACCTCTGCAAAGCTTCACAGGCTGCTATTTATGTTGTCAGTGGATACGAAGCATACGCTTGAATAAGCCGTTTTGTGTGTACCTGAATGTATAAGAGATCCTGCTGACATTGTACTAATTGCTTCTTATGTGATTGCTAAAGTGTTTAAAACTGAAGTCGTTAGCTCTACATCACTGAGACTGTACCACTGGGTCAGTCGCTGAGTAAACTGTACTTTTTTATTGTAATAATGCCGTATTCACTTTAGATACTTAAAACTGATTGTCACTAGCTCTATATCACTGCGACTATAACACTGGGACAGTCGCAGAGCGAGTTTGAATGTAATTTAACAAAAGTACGGCTGTGTTAACTGCAGATGCTAAAAAATGATTGTGAGAGGTAATTGATAGCCCTACAGATCTACGACATTACTACTGGACTAGTCTTTGAATTAATTTGCTCACTTTGAAACTTTTAATTAGAAAAATAAAATAGTGCTTTGGATCTTGGGATAATCTACACATGCTACTATAAACTATATACTGGGATAACCTATACATGCTATTATAAGTCAAAACTTGTTGTAAACTTCCTTACAGATTATTAATAGACTAACATACTATTTTCTGACTAGGTGCTATCCCCCTCCATATCCCGCTCCAAACTACCCACAACTTGAAAGGCTTGCAACATAGGAAGGATCTCCCTGCTGAAACTAATATACGGAGAGTTAAACTGTCCTGTCCCTCAGCAACCTACTTCTACAAGGTTAATATAGTGAATCACTGTACTGATGTACTTAAAGCCCTGGGTCTACAGCACTGGAGGTGTCCCTAGCACTCTGTTAGTAAAATCCCTAGTTTACCTAAACTCAATTCAACTAAGCGTTAGACCAGACATACCAAAGTAAAATTAACAACTTAAAATATTAGACTAAAGTACCTACCAGCACAGGATATAGAACAATTTGGTGCATTTAAACTGAAAAACATACAATAAAATCCTTTCAGAGGCTCCATGCATCTTGTCTGCATTAAATTTATACTTTTAGCCACTCCCCCTATGCTAAGTATCAATCAGTGCCTCACACATCACTAAACAACCCTCTCCTCTCTAACCCATTACCTCCTCTTCCATCCTTCCAAACCCTGTTAGCACAGTCAACCCTGATAATAGCCAGCCCCCTTAACATAATACTAATTACCTTACTGCCTCTACTATTTCTATTTTATCACCTTACTGCCTATGAACATAAATTCTATCTTGGTATTCACTACCCAAAAGGTCAAACAGCCTCCCATGACTTCTCACACAAGACTACACACTTAACCATCCACCACATCCAGTCTATTACCCCCAACAAAATATCACCCTTGTAAAGCCACAAAACGCAATCCTAAAGACAAAGACTATATAAAACTTATAAACAAAATCCTAAAGCTCCGAGTTTCATGTCACAATAACCTTATAATATATGGGGACATTCATCCCAGCCCTGGCCCACCTACACCCAATTATCTTTACTCCCCTACCACAACCCCCTACAGTCAAGCTACCCCTTTCTACTCTCACTAGTTCCCTCCTAACATTTCACCTAAATATTAGAAGTCTTAACAATACAATTCACAACCTGCATGCCCTCCTAACAACCTACCCCCCAGCCATTATGTCTCTTACGAAAACCTGGCTTAAACCAAATATTACTGATAATGAGATATTACCTCCAGGCTATAATATACACCGACTAGACCGCACCACAAAGAAAGGAGGTGGGATAGTAGTCCTTTACAAAAATAATCTTAACTGTTAATAGAGAAACCATACAACCACCCCAATTAAATAATGCAGAACTCCTCATAACCAAACTACAGTTTAACCATAACAAATATTTGAACACTGTCTGTGCCTACATTCCGCCAGGTAACAATATAAATACCCTAGAGGATATCCTCTCTATTGGTTAGCTACTACCTACCCCCAAGAAACCACAGTTCTTGGTGACTTCAATACCAATTGGCACTCCTGCTCCTCCAAACCCCCCCATCACCCATATAAACTTATCTGGGTTTAAACAAACTATAATCTCTCCCGTTAGGATCAACAAATCTACCAACAGGGAAAGTATCCTAGACTGGATACTGGGCAATAACCAACCCCAACTGTACACAGCTGGGACTCTCCCCGATGACTTTAGCGATCACCTACTAACCTATATCATAAAACACAAGGCAGGCACCCCCCACCAGACCAAATACAAAACACTTAGAGACAGGAAGAACTTCAACCCTGTTATTTTCCAAAATGAACTAAAGGCAGTTGACTGGTCAAAACTAAAACCTCTAGAGGCCATAGCTTACTTTAACACTAAATTCCCAAGTATCCTTGTTTCCCATGCTCCGGCACGTGCTATAAAAACTAAATCAAATACTGCATCATGGTTCACAAAGTGTACCAAGTCAAAATTCAAAATTCGAAACAGAGCCTGGGCCAGCGGGCGATCAACTAAAGCACCGCTTGACCATTTAAAATACAGCCAACTCAGGAATGAAACAAATAAATCCATTCTGCTAGATAAAAAAAGCTACTATCAAAATCGCCTACATAAACACCAAAGCAACCTCAAAAGTTCTGGGCAGGCTTAAATCAACTTCTTCATCCAGATCACTCAACCACCCCAACCCCTGCAAACCTCACCCATAATTCCCCAGAGACCACAGCTGGCGCCTATAATAACTTTTTCACTGAAACAATCCAATCCCTAGCAAATTAACTAACCTCCACAAATTTCAACCCCACCTCTAATCTACCCACTAATCATCCCCAATTTAGCTTCCAACCCATCTCTACCACTTTTATCAAAACACTAATAAAAAAATTAAAACCTACTACCCTTTCTGCTGACCTCCTCCCAGCAGAGTACTTACAAATAGCTGCAGATGCCATTGCATACTCCATATCTATGCTGATCAATAGAACCTTATCCGAAGGTGCTATCCCCTCCCTCTGGAAAATATCCCGCGTCAGCTCACTCCATAAAGGTGGAAGTTCCACAGAATTATCCAACTACAGACCCATTGCCATTCTTTCCCCACTAGCCAAAATAATGGAGAGGTGCGTACACAAGCAACTAATGCAATATCTTACACAGAACAACCTACTGTCTAACTCTTAGCATGGCTTTAGGCCACATCACAGTACCACCTCTGCCCTCCTTTCCTTTACTAATGCCAACAACCAAAACATGAATGACTATAGGCTATCCTCTGCCCTCATTCTTGACCTATTAAAAGCCTTCAATATGGTCAATCATGAACTTCTCTTGGTGTCGTCCCTTAAGGCTCCATATTAAGACCACCACTCTTCTCTATTTTCATCAAGAACCTTCATACTGCTATCCCCAAAGCTACCTGCATTCAATATGCCGATAATTCCACTCTGATCTGCTCAGCCACCTCCCCCATCTGACCTGCAAATCTTAACCCAAAACACATTTAACACTATTGAAAACTGGCTCTCCAAACATCTACTGCTGAACCCCAATAAAACTAAACTTCTATTTTTCACCCCCACTAGTAGATCCACCCCATTTTCATTCTCGGTTACATCCAACAATGGTACCTCACCTCTATCGCCCCACATACCCATACTAAGCTTCTAGGGATTATAGACCATAATCTTAAATTTGACCTATAGGTCAACAAAACCATACAGACCATCAATAAGAAGTTTGGATCTCTGTACAGAAACAAGACATTTTTAACCCCATTGGTTAGAACGGCAATCGCCCAGTCGCACCTACTCTCTACTCTTATATATGCCTCTCCTGTACTCTCAAACCTTTATAAATCTGAACTGAATAAGCTCTCCCATAACTACAACCATATTGCCAGATTCGCCACTGGCTCTACCTATAGAACCCATCACTGCCTGAACCGGAAACAAGAGTGGCTAGAACTGCCCAGCTTAATTCAATTCAATCAACTCTTAATAGCACACAAAATTCTACACCAACCTGAAGTTACCCCCTCACTTATAAATATTATAAAGCCATACAACAACTTGAGGTCACTACGATCATCTAACAAACTACTGGTCCAAACCTACAAAGCTAATAACTCAGCTGGTGAATCCGTTTGCCAACTTTGTTGGCAAAACGTGGAATTCACTGCCAAACTATATAACCCTTCAATCCTCCCCAAGTCTCTTCAAAAAAAGCATCAAACAGTATTTCAAAGTGAACTGGCTTTGTCCATGTATCAACCCTGATTAAGTTATAAATTGAAATCCTACCTGAATATCTTAAACATTTAATACTCAACTAAGTTCTGTTCCAATATGATGATTTTTTGCTTTTAATGCGTCAGACCATGTAAATTGAGAGTCAAACATTACTAAACCATTGTACATAACTCCTTGTCTTATATTTTCTATGTATCTAATTTGTTGAGTAATCTTGGTAATTTTGTCTGCTGGAGCTTTTCTCCCCGGGCCGCCGCTGAAAATGGACATATATCAAGTCGAATTATCCTGGTAAACAAATGTAAAATAAATAAATAAATTTAAAGATAAAAAAGATCTCAACTTGTTCTTTAAAGTAACTCTTGAAATTATTTTTATTTTCGTTATATATACTGGGATTCTGTAAGTAATCTGAAATTTCCTTATATCCTTTAATGTATTAATATTTCATGCATTACGATCAGATAAAAGACAAGGGACAGTTTTTAAATAATTCACTTTAGGTAAATCTATAGGGGCATAAATCCCATTCATTCTGGTTTGTGTCCCATGTGCATAAGAATAATGAGTGAAGAACAATGGCTTACCTTCTGTTTTTACTACTAAATCAACTAAATTATTACTACTAATCCATCTGGTTAGTGCTTTAGCTTTTTCCAAAACTTTAGCTTTCTTCTGTTCACTTGTATCTTCTAAACTAGACATGCAGTTAAAATCCCCTGCTAAAATTAAACTACCCTTTCAATGACTTTGTAGTAAGTTTAAGTGATCCTTCGCAATCTTGCACCTAATTCCAGGGAGCCAGTAAAAATTAGCTAGTGTATTAGTTTGCCATGATATTTAATTATTACAAATGTATACATTCCTTTGGGATACTTACTGGATTCCATAGCATTTGGAGAAAATCTAGTGTGATACCCAAGTATAGCTGTTCCTCTCCTCTGTTTTTTAAAAGACGCAGATAACATATTGCAACCTAAAGTATTTAAATATTGTATATCTTTATCAGGTTAGTCTCTTGCAAGAATATAATGTCTTCTCTATTTAATTTTAGTCACGTCGTTTCTTCTTGTTGCCATTAGTTGCCATTTACAGTAACAGATAATAGATTAAAACTATCCATACTCTGTAGTTAACAAAATTTTAAAAGATAATGACACATTTATCCGCCATATTAATTTAATTGTATAATAGACTCTAATGCATTCCTCCTCAACTATCTTAACATTCCACATTTAAATTCTTTCTTTCTACAATCTAAACTACAACTGACAATAAAAACAAGTCTACAACAGTTACTGTATATATTACTCATAAAATACAACCTACCATGGATACCAAAGTTCCTAGTTAATAGGCAAACTGCTATACTACCCGTCACTCATCCAGTCAGAATAAAATAGGCAAGTGTTTGAGAGTTCTGTTCAAGCAGCTTTATTATGTACAAACACATCAGGATTGAGGCTTAACAAGTTTAACTTGGATAAACTTATAAACAAACTAGCTATTACACTTATACATGCTCACTCTCCGGATGCACTCAAAATGGAACTGAAGCTAGCACACGCTTATTATTTATATGCACGTGCCAGCCTTACAAAGCTTCTTAAAGGTACAACACACACACTACTCTACATCCCCCCTCTTTGAGAAATAAGTCGTGCAATGTTGACAACACTGACATGCAATCAATACAAATAATTCTTTGAAAAATACGTGACACAGGTGGAACAACTCAAAACACACCAAAACCATCTTCTGGACACGAGAAAGAGCCCAAATAACAGTCGATGGAGTGCAAGAACTGTGAGATTTATTGCAGGCACAACAACCAAGGACAGAAAAAATAAAATCTCTTGCCAAAACAACAATCTCGGTAAGCGCGTTCGTCCTAGTCAACGCAGGACTTTATCAAAACCAAAAGTGTTCACCAATCTACAGCTGTTAAATAACAGCCACATTAATAAACCAATCAACTTTTAAAGTGATAATCACATAATGAACACACAAAATGTGTGTTGAATATTTTAAAGTAAAACATTGATCAAGTCACGTAGAGATATGAAAACATCAGAAAAAAATGTATTTTATATTATAACTTAGAAACCCTGTCTCTTAGAATAGGTACAAGAGAAATATGTTAGTTTAAACCTGGGGGGTATTGGCATTAAGTAATAACTGCCATTTAAACTCACTTTTATTAATTCATTACACCAATTCCCCCCAATGCTCTTCTTAATGGTCTGTAGGATACCAAATCTAAAACCATTTTAATATCACAAACCAGTGTACATTTAGTGTGTTGTTGTTTTTAGTTTCGATAGCATACAGATGTTCACAAAATTCTTTTACGTAGGGATCTTTCTGTTTTACCTACATAAAACATATTACAGTCTTGACATACACTAATATAGACTAACCCTGAACTATCACAATGGCCCCTCATTAAATTAACTTTTTGAAGTGGGTTACCTATTTGTATGTCACTTTTGTTCAGTACATGTGGACAATATTTACATGAGCCACAGCTCCTAGTCCCATTTGCCTCTTTGTGAGTAGCAAGTGGGTGTTCAAATAAAAATTTTAAATTGTGTCCACCCTTATAAGTGAAGACTGGTTGATCCCCTAATTTTCTGTGTACCTCGCTGTTAACTTCCAAGATTACCCAGTTTTTGGTCAGGATGTCTCTAACCTTCTGACCAAAGGAATCAAAATGGGTGACCATAGAATAGGAGAAATTCCGATGGTCTGACCTCACCCGGTTTGTGCCCTGAAAACTCTGTCCCAAGAAGGAGATAAATGTAATACCCCAACAATCACGAACTTCTTTACCAATATCTTGCACCCATTTGTCAGGGTATCCTCTAGCTGTAAACATGTTTATCAAATTAGCAAGCTCTATCTTAAAGTCTGAAAGTGTAGAACACATTCTTGCACCCCTGATCATCTGCCCTCTTACAATATTTATCTTTAAATAATGTGGATGGTTACTGTCATGAGCTAAAAAGCTACTGGAATAAGTGGGCTTGCAGTAGACCTTAGAAGTAAAACTCTTCTTGCTAGTGTCCTTAGTAATTGTGACATCCAGATAATCAATTGTTATCATACTAAAATTATATGTAAACTTAAAATATCTGCAAATACTGTTGATGTACTGGCAACATTTCTTAACCACTGCTTCTTCACTATTCCATAAAATAAAGATGTCATCCAAATAATGTAAATAGAGCCATTTAGTTTCAAAACCTGAATCAAAAATGTACCTCTTTTCCCATGCTGCCATGACTAAATTTGCATACATGGGAGTACAGCTTGATCCCATGGCCACCCCTCTTAGTTGCTTAAAAAACTCATTCTCAAAGCAAAAACAATTGTTGTAAAGTATCAAATCCATGACCTCTTTCACAAAATTGCTAAGGGTACACCTAAGTGTCGTGTGTTCTAAGAGGGCTTCTGAAAAGAGTTCCAACCCAATATCATGTGGGATGGAGCTGAATAAGTCTACCACGTTAATGGTGGAGAACCCTGTGGTCTTGCTGTAAAATTTGTGTTTGATTCTTGACAAGAAATCCCAATAATCAGTCAAAACATGGACAATCGGGCACAGTGTGTTCTTAAGCAAACGGTCAATAAACAGCCCTAAAGAGTAAGTGGAACTATTGTTTGCAGCTACTATAAGCCGGTAAGGCAGGTGGTGAATATTCTTATGTACCTTGGGAATCCCAAATACTGTTGGGATGAAAGGGTGATCGTTGTGTAAAAAATTGTACAAAATATTATACAATTCTTCATTGATTGCCCCTTGGAATAAACTATCTTCCAGGAACAACAATAATTTTCTATGAGTGATGTTAATCTCGTTCCTAGAAATGGCCTCATATTTGTCAGTGCCATAAAGCATACTAGCGATATCATTCACATAATCAAATCACACTTCTCAACCAAGACACCACAGCCCCCCCTTATCCGGCTGCATTATTCTAATACTATCTGTCTGAAACTCATTAAAAGACTCATCTTCAGTGAGGTTGCGAAACGAACACCTGTGGGTATGAAAGGCCTGGTACATTTTCTTAGTACAAATCCTTTTAAAGCCCATTAACGTGGGATGTACGGGGTGGAGAGAGGCTTTTTTTTAAATTGTTAAAAGATGTCTCTGAGTGTACTGTGCTATCATTAAAAAATAATTGAAAGTTCAACTTTCTAAATTCAGTCAAAACATCAACAATATCGGTGTTGTAACCTGGGGCAAATTTAAACCCTTTCTTAGAGAGAAAAGTGGGTGTCTGTACTGTCAATGTCAGTATAATTATAGATAGTGAACCCATGTGTACTCACAAGTTTCCCTGTGAAACATGTAATGACTGAATCTACTTGTGCGTTAACACTTGTAACAGATTGCCTGTTCCTATTCTTATTTTGTAACCTTCCTGATCTCCGTAGGGCTGGATATTCGTGTTCAAACACTTCATCATTGTCTACATTGTAATCAAATAGTCGTGGCTGACCACTGTCATTACCCTATACATGATCGTAGTCACAAGAACCTAAATCAGTAACATCATTAACATTTCTGTTATCATTGATAGCAGATTCAAAATAACTTTTAGGAAGTGAATAAGCCTCTTTGTGCTAATAATCAAGTTCATCTATTTTAAACTTCCTCTGTTTTCTCAGCACATTGTCCTAAACTTCAAATAATTCTTTGTCATGAAATTATACAGAACAAAATACATATGCACAATTATGTCCAGGTTGATGTGTATTGCACACTAGATGTGGAAATATGACCAAATCGTGTGACACAGAAATTAGAATTAGGGCTAACAACTGGGACAGTTTCTGCTGAAATTTCACCCTCGGGGACATCGGGATCATCATCATAAATGGAAGTAGAAGTTAAGACACGTTCTGCAACAGGAGCATTGTCTGGATTGCTCTGAGATCTAGAGTCTGTATCACAGCAAAAATGTTGCAATGTCAATTCTGGTACAGGAAGAAGATGATGTCTGCAATTTCTCCTGCACTCCACACCCTCAGATTCTATGAAGTAGGATTTCGCTCAGCACATATACCTCTTACTTGACCAATCCAGTCGAAACCTTTTGCCATTTGCATCCTCACAGTCTCTCCTTTCAATGGACAAAGAAATTTGCTCAATTTATCATAGCTGGACTTCTGAAAAGAATGCTTTCTGAATAATTGGGCTCTAATAGCCCTATTCTTAGCTTTAGGCTTCAACAAACTGGAACTAATATGCAATGTTGTTGTGGTTTGCCTAGACAGAAGTCTCTGGGCAGGCGAGCGAAGCATATCGTCATGGGGTATTTTTCAGAGATTGAGTAAATTCAGAGAAACATCAGTATTATTACGCTTTGACCTCTCAAATAATTGCTTTGCACTCTATACTGCACATTCAGCTAGTCCATTTGACTGTGGACATTCTGGACTAGTAGTAACATTTACAAAGTCCCATTCTTTTGCAGCTTTCTAAAACAACGGACTGGTAAATTGGGTACCATTGTCAGAAATAACTTTGTGTGGCCTACCATGGACTAAGAAATGTTTCAACTTGGTGATAACAGCAGTGTAAGTTAGGTTAGGTTAGGTTGTAAATCGACCTCAAACCAGTTCGAATAAGAGTCTGCCAACACTAAGTAATGCTGATTGTTCCACTCAAATATATCAGTGGCTACTGCTGACCAAGGTAGTTCAGGAACTTTACTTAGTTGAAGCGGTTCTTTTTGCAAATGCAGTTTAGTACTACTGCATACTGAACAAGAAGAAAGTACTTTATCAAGGTCTTTTACTCGAGTAGGCCAAAACACTAGTTCTCTCACCCTTCTTTTGGTAAAGTCGGAACGTGGGTAACTACTATGCAAAATCTGGATATATTCATGTTGTAAGGAAGCAGGAACAACAATTCTAGAACCTTTGAAAATGATGCGATCTTCCATCAACATCACATCTCTGTAAGGAAAATATGTTTGCACTTCAAGTGGCACATTAGACTGCTTTGACAGCCATCCAACATTAATGCACTGGTTGAGCTTTTGCAAAACTGGATCAGTCTTTGTATGATCTCTCAGCTCATCAAGTCTAGTGGTAGAAAAACTATGAATTTCCACATCAGTCAAACTTTTCTACATGAGGCTATTCCGTTGTATTTCTGGGCAATCTGGTATCAGTCAGATAAAGAAGTTTGCCTTTTGTATATTCCACTTTGAAGTTGTACTTTTGCAATTTGAGCATCATTATTTGTAATCTCGCTGGCGCTAAATGCATAGGCTTCTTTAGAATAGTAACTAGAGGTTGGTGATTAGTTTCAATCTGAATAGCTCAACTATAAATACAAATATATAATCATGAAACTTTGAACATGCAAATACTACTGCCAAAAGTTCTCTCTCAATTTAAGCATACTGCATTTCAGTTTGGGTAAGACTTCTAGATGCATAGGTTACTGGTCTGCCTTCTTGAAGAACAACTGCACCAAAACCAAATTCTGAAGCATCACAGGAAGAGTGACTGGTTTAATGACATCATATTATCTTGGGGTGGCAATTTTCTGCTTAAGGTCTTCAAATGCTCTCTGGTGCTGTTCCAACCAAGACCATATAACACTTTTGCACATCAGCTCTCTCAAAGCTACTGCCATCTCACTGAAGTCTGGTATAAACTCTCCTAAATAGTTGACCATACCAAATAATGTTGTAGATCATAAGAGGTTACTAAACTAATGCCCATGGGTCCCTTACAAGCCTAGCCAAGAGTTTATCCCCCCCAAAAAAAACCTCAGTCATCACCTGTCACCCCTGTTAATAAGGGACAAAGGTGGAACACCTGGGACAAATTTGTGGTCTCCCATCCACTCAAAGTTGCGCTTGAAGAGAGTCATCAAAGTACTCTGACATGTATGAGAAGTCTATTCCAGACACAGGGCAGCCTCTGGGAGACTAACTTCTCTCTCCAGCAGGTTTTGTTGATGTTGCACATTAAATTTAGGGTAATGCGTGAGGAGTTGGACTTACGGATATGGAGCATCTGTAGTAGGGTAGGGTCCGATACTGCCGTGTAGGCAAGACACAGATCACGGCTGAGCAATGTGTATGATACAGAGTAAAGTGATAGTTATTTCAGCCTATCTGCATAAGACAGGTGTTGGAAGCCATGGATTCTCTTTGTGAGGTATTTTTGTGGCCTTTCCAGTTGGTTCAGGTGTTTGGAGAGGTACATAAACTGGGCATTATACTAAATTATAGGTCTAATGAGGGAGGAGTGCAGAGAGGTAATAACCTCCTTTTTTCTGGATGCAATCCATTTACTTATTAGACGAACCAAGTAAAAGGCTTTTCTGACCACTTCTGCCACATGATTGTAGTGAACCCAAGTACCCAGGTCTCTCACCACGGGTTGTGTGGTTAGGGGGTAGCCGTTGATGCGGTAATCAGTAGGGACCGTGTTTTTGCCAAATAGTATGATAACACACTTTTTTGTGTTTAACTTAAGGCCATGACTTTGGCACCAGTTATGCGTAGCTGTGAGACCCTTCTGCAGTATGTTAAGAGCCTGAATATTATCTGGTGCTGGTATCTCAAGAATGGCTGCTTGCTTGGACGGGTCTGGTCGCAAGCCAGTGCTAGTGAATAAATTACCTAAATATGTAACTTCTGGTAGACTGAATTTGCACTTCAGGGAACTGAGCTTTAAGTTCACTTCACGTGCTCTGTCTAGAACTTTAAAGTTTCTGTCATGCTCTGCTTCACCATTCCTTCCACCAATAAATCATCTACTGTTATGGCAAAAGGATAACCATAAAAAATTTTCTCCACTGCACGCTGAAAAACTTCACTTGCAGAATTTATTCCAAATGGCATTCTGAAGAATCTGTATCTGCCAAATGGGAAACTGATAGTAGTCAGTAATGAGGATTTGCGATCAAGCATCACTTGCCAAAATTAACTTTTTGCAACTAAGACAGAAAGAACAGTGGCATTTGGTATTAGGGCTGTGACTTCGACTGTACGCATTGGATGATGTGGTCTCTAATGCTTTGTTCAAATCTCTTGGGTCAATACAGATTTCGTCTGAGCCTTTTCTGTGGGCTGCTACCATGGACGGCACCCATTCAGTTGGTTCTGTAACTGGACACCTTGCTGCACCATTTTATCCAAATGAGCTTTAACTTTACTCTGCATAGCTAACGGAATTTTTCTTTCTGGTCTGACCACTGGGTCTAACTTCACAGAAAACACAACTGGAAGTTTGCTCAACTTGTCATCAAAAACATCAGCATACTCTGAGAACATAGCTTCAGCAAAATTGGAACTAGGATATGTGCTTATATGATGAACTTCTGTGGTAAAAGAAAGCAAATTCATTCTCAAACTGTCTCTGATACCCAATAATGACCGCACAGGTCTTCGGACTACAAAGAATAACAAGTAGCAACAGTTCCTAGCCAAACAACATGAAAGCACTGTTAAGCCTTCTGTTTGAATTTCTTCACTTCCATAAGCAACACGTTTCACACAACTAGCCACATTGAGTTGTTCAATAGTTCTGACCTTAGCAATTGTGTCTGCTGACATAACATTACACTTTGAGCCAGTGTCCACTTTAGCCTCTGTGGATTTACCATTGATCTGGAGAATATAAAACACTTCACGCTTTGCCAACAAATTTACTGCATCAACCTTTTCACAATTACTGATACACCATCTATGTAGAAAGTACAGTTGCTGCTCTCTATATAATCAACTTTCTTTCTCGAGTGACCCTTCTTTATAACTGTGTGAGGTTTACCTGATTTGCAAAACTTTTGAAAATGGTTCTATTTTTTTACACTTGTGGCATTGCTGACCAAATGCCAAGCATCTTCTCTTTTAGACTCATGATTGGCACCACAATTATGACAGTTAACAAAGCTGGATTTGGGTTTTGCTGACTCACCCTTGTACTGCACTGACCATGTCCTTTTCCTAAAACTTGCTGGTAAACTACAGATTTTAACTGGGGAGCCTGCAGTGGTGGCAGGTGCCATGGGCTTAGGCTTGCTTCTGCTAGCCATGTGTTGCATGCTGTCTACATTTGCTCTGGAGACTGTTGAAACCATGCTCTTATCACTTGCAAGCATATTTGCGTGCCTTTCTGTAACTTCACAGATTTGACAAATCTCAGTAGCTTTGCTCAGTGTTAAATCACGGTCACAAAACAAAATCTCTCTCACTGCAGCACTATTAATACCACGCACAAGCCTGTCCTTTAGCAACTCATCTTTTAAGTCACCAAACTGACACATTTTAGCTTTTTTTTTCACAGGTCAGTTTATAAGCTGCAAAAGTTTTCCATGGTTTTTGATCTCTTGTGTAAAACAAATGCCTCTCTAATGTAATATTTGTCTGGTGTTTATACATTTCCCTGAATTTGCACTTCAAAACACTCAAGGTCGTCCCTTGATTCAGCCTGTACAACAATAAGACTGTTTTCACGGTGTCCCTCATATACTGCTGGTGCATACACAAATGAATGCTCTTTCAATGGCATCTGATCCAGCTAGGTTTAGAACAATGAATGCACTGGTGCATGCATCTTTGCAAAACTAAGCTGCTTGTATAAACAAAAACATCGTACTCTTGCTCAAATATTCTCCAATTCTCTCCAATATTCTGATCAAACACCAATGGTGATGGTTTTCAAAATTCGTCTGCCATATTAACACATGTCAACGAAGGCTTTTGCAAGTAGGCAAGAACACACACACGTATAACAAAGGCCAGTATTTTTTTAACTATGTCCAATAGCATAACAAGCCTTCGAATAAATGAACTTTGTGAAATAAGTCTCTCGGGTACTAATACTCTTGAAATCACTGCACTGTAACAAAATGTATTTATCAGTGTAAGAAACATTTCAAAATAACTTCACTGTGTGAATGAACTAGGCAGAAGAAGCTCAGAGTAAGAAACATTTTGAAGTAACTGCACTTTGCGAATAAACAGTACACAGCCCACCGAAACTCCCCCAAAATGGTTGTACTTTGCTAAATAACTCTGTACAGTGCAAGAAACTTTCTGTAATTGTGGCAGCTTGCGAATTTTGCAATTCCAAGGTAATTTTGAACCCCTTATGTGCATTTCTGATAACAGTTTTATCAAATATCTTAATTTAAACATTTTGTTTAATTAATAAACCTTCTGTGCCTCTCGCTTGTTTAATAATGCGGTTTGTGCCCTTGTAATGCTCCATTTTATCTTTTTTATAAACTAAATAATTTGTGCAAGTTTTCATTACCTTTGGTTCATTTCTGGCCCTTTTTCATGCTCATTTCTCTTAGTTTACCCTCACTGTTAACTCTACACCTTGTAGCTCTGAAAAGCAGTCTCTAATATCCGGTTCTGACATGCCACTAGTCCAGTCAGGCTAAAATAGACAAGTCTTTGTGGGTTCTGTTCAAGCAGCTTTATTATGTACAGACATATCAGGACTGAGGCTTAATAACTTTAACTTGGATGAACTTACAAACAAACTAGCTATTACACTCATACATGATCACTCTTTAGCTGCACTCTCAAAATGGCATTGAAGCTAGCATGTGCTTGCTATTTATATGCACGTGACGACCTTGAAATGCTTCTTAAAAGTACAACAACACACTATTCTACACTACCTACCAATACCTAAAACTTTATCAAAAACTAGCCAAACGCTACAGTGACTTACAAATAATTGATACTATATAAAAGTTAAATAGTAAGAGACTATTCATTTAGTTATATATTTCCCATTTAAAACTATTCCCGTCACTACAGTAAAGTTTACTAATCCTCTTTTGTTAATCACAGATGTTAAATAATCCAACAAATAGTATGCCATATATCTATTTCTGCAATAGTAGTACAAATTATCCATTAAGTATTCCTAAATTATTCACTGACAAAACATAATTATAATTAAATATCTACATAAATAAGCACAACAAAGTGGGACCTGAAGAGATAAAGATGTCTGTAAATTTACAGGTGACAAGTAATCTTAGCATACTAAATTATTAAATAAAAGGATTCAACATGCTAAAAGATATACACATTTTTAATATCTAACAAATGCTCTTAATTTTAAAAGTACAAGTGTCTCAAAATTGTGTAACACTCAAATGACAAATACCAAACTACTTAAAAATCCTTTAGCTTATTAAACGAATTCATAAGAATATGTTCATAGGTTCATACTAGGCTATCTGCCCTAGGGCATTTATAAGCCTAGCCAGAATGTGTTTGGCTTTCGCCACCCATTTTAAATTTATTTTGCTATGCCCTTTTTCGAGGTTAGTATACTGTGCCTCTGTCTAACAGTGACACAGAAGTGATACCCGGGGTAAACCTACGATCTCCCATCCACTCATCAAGATTCCTCTTGAAGAGAGTCAATGAGGGACTCTGCCTAACCTGGACTGGGATTTTATTCCAGAGTGAAGGGAGCCTCTGGGTTATGAATCTGTACCTCCAGCATGTCCTATTTATTTCAGTGCTGAGGTTCAAGTCTCGAGCGTAGCTTGATGGGATTTGGATTTTCTGAGGTGCAGCATGTCCATTAATTCCGGGTTGGACATGGCTTTATACGTCAGGCACAGATCGCCTCTGAACAGGCGGTATGCCAATGAGTAGAGCTGGAGTTTCTTTAACCGGGCAGCATATGGCATCTGTTTGAGCCCTTTGATCCTCTTGGTGAGGTACTTTTGGGGTCTTTCCAGTTGCTGCAGGTGTCTGGTAAAGTACATCCAAAAAGAAGCATTGTACTCAATTATGGGCCTGATGAGGCATGAGTAAAGAGGCACGATGACCTCCCCTGATCTAGATGTGAATCCCTTCATGATTAGGTGGGCTATATAAAATGTTTTTCTAACCACTTTGGCCATGTGCTTGTCAAATGACAGATTGCTATCAACTTGGGCCCCCAGGTCCCTAATTACTTCTTCTGTACTTAATGGATTACCACCTATGTGGTAATTTGTGGGCACTTTGTTTTTGCCAAGGGGGATGATTATACACTTTTTGGCATTTAGCTTGAGGCCATGGCTCTGGCACCAGTTGTCTGTTTCTATGAGGCCCTTTTGGAGGATGCTTGTGTCGGCTGGAGAGTCGATTTTGGCGCCCAGTTTACAGTCATCTGCGAACTTGGTCAGCCACAGTCCTTCAGTGTTGGCCTGTACCTCCGAGAAATATATACTGAACAAGAGAGGTCCCAGGACTGAGCCTTGTGGGACACCACTTGTAAATGGTTTGGAGTCTGACATGGCTCCAGCAATTCTAACCATGTGGGTTCTGTCCTTGAGCCAGTTTGCAATCCATCTAGTGACATAGGGGTTTATATTTAAGCTGGTGAGTTTATCTATAATGCCCGAGTGGGGTATTGTATCGAAGGCTTTTGCGAGGTCCAGGAAGGCTGTGTGGACCACCTTCCCCTCGTCAATGGCCTTGGTGACTGTTTCAAAGAAATCAACCAGATTTAAGAGGCAGGATCTGCCCTTAAAACCGAACTGGGTAGGATCCAGTGTCTGTAGGTCCCCAATATCTTTATTTATGAGGTCCATGATGATCCTTTCCATAGCTTTGCAGACCAAGCTAGTCAGGCTTATGGGGCGATAGTTTCCAGGATGCATTGAGGCACCACCTTTATGGAGAGGGACCACTGTTGCTGTACGCCACTCTTTGGGCACATATCCTGTAGTAAGGCTGAGATTGAACAGTAGTTTTATGTTTGGGTTTTGCTCTTCTTGGAGTTCATGTAGGATGCAGCCCGGGACACCGTCTGGTCCCATTGATGCTGTGTTTTTTGCTTTGGAGAGGGCGGCTCTTACCTGAGCATCTGAGATGTCAGCGGGGCAGCACTCTGCTGGGATAGATATTTGCCCTTTTGGTGGGGAGGGGGGGGGGAGTTTGCGCTAAACCTGTCAGCTAGGATGTTGGCAATGTCTGTGGGTTCAGTGTATTTTTTGTCATTTTGGACTAATTCTGAGCATATCTGGGAATTACCACCCAGGTTCCTAACATAACCTAAGAAAGCCTTGTGATTATCCTTAGTGTCCTGTGCAATTTTTCTCTCTAAGCTGGCCTTAGACAATTTTATGAGTGCCCGTAGTTTTTTGCTAACACTGATCAGTGATGCCTTCCCTTTTTGGGATTTTGCTCTATCATTTAGTAGCTTCCTCCTTCTATTGTATAGTTTGTTTATGGCTGGGGTCCACCAGACAGGACGTCTGCCTTTGGAGGATTGGGTCTTGGTTTTATTTGGGATTGCATGATCCATGCATTCCTGAAGGTGTTCATAGAATGCGTTTATAAAGGATTCTGCGGTCTGGGCCGTGTTTTCCATGTTATGTACATATATACATTGCTGAGGTCAATGAGAATGTGTTGCTATTTATAATGAGTCAAAAAAATTGCAGTCTGTGTTGCATTCAAAAGTAACACTGCACTTAATTCAAATCCCGTTCTCCCTTCCTGGGTTCAGAAATAATGAAAAATCTACTTTACTTTCTATCAAAATGGATGTACCGATTCAGCAATATAACACTCAAATTTCTGCTCTGACTTGTATTAGTGAGTATAACAACATACAACATGCAAAGAGCTTCAAAGTTCAAATGACCAAGCTTCAAATTTTCAGTTTTCAGGATATTTTCAAATATTTTTTATGTGAGTTTCTATGGAAATTATATAAGATCTTGTACATTCACATTTCTGCCATATATAGTTATATGTGATACATATCTTTCTTATAAGCAGTTTATTTAAATATGTTTTTTTCTGTCTTATTTTCCCACTAATATTCTACCTTACTATATATATATATATATATATATATATATATATATATATATATATATATCTTACATTTGTAAATAGCTCGATGGGAGATTTTAACTATCAGCTCTCTATTAGAGATTACCATATGTGTATATACTTAATTTACCGATACTGTTCTTTTACTAAATATTACACAGTACATTTCATTCCTTGTGCGTGTGCATATTATTCATAAGATGTTTACTCATAAATTCTAATATTTCAGGCAGTTTAAAAATACATAAAAACATTCCTTGTTTAATTTGTGTGTTTAGCCATTGTGAACTGTGTTCTGAGCTAAACTTCACATCCTGAGATTAGAATTTGATTACAGCATGTGAAAATGACAACTGAAAGTACACCGCTGCTGCTAATTCCCTGTGGAAGTTTTTCATTCTTCTTAATTATTTTAAACTGGTCTAATCGATAACAAAACAACTAATCTTACTTGTTTCCATTAATATATGTACAGTTACAGTTAATAATATTACAGTATAAACTATTAACATTCAGCAAAATGTAAGCAAATTATATGCCAGCAATAGCTCAATATAAAACATTACTATAGCTTTTGTTTTACCAATTCTTCACTTCTAAGAAAAGGAAAAAAAATGTTATTTTGAGTAGACTTCTCACATATATACTTGGAAAAAGAAAAGAAAAAGGTAAGTTCCATTCTGTTTTCACAGACATCAATGACATAACTTTGGCCTAGATTTTCTTCAGAAGAGCTCAATGTGGGAAGCAAAGTAAGCAAGAATCCTGCATTCGTTTGTTGTCAAAAAAAAAAAAAAATTGTGTTACTTTCTTCATAAACAGTCTGTGAAAGGGATGTGTTACACAGGAACAAGAAAAAAAAATCACTAGCATTTTAACACTTCTAATTAGCATATTACTTAGATCCGAGATTCAGTTAACCCAGTAATGCACATACTAAGCAAAGTTAAAACAAATAAAATTCTTAACGCTATTACTTATAATTTAACGACACCGTCTTACAGGAAGTATTTGTTTAACATTTATAAATACACACAAGTTTAATTAAATGAAATACATTAAATATTTCACTATAAATGTAGTAAAACAGTAAAACTAACCTCATCACTAAATCTTTTCGCTTAATATCCTTTGAAGCTAAATGTCCAATACAAACCTTTTACTTAAAAGGATAATTCTATTGTTTCAGAAAATAAAAGTCTTGCAATCAGAGAATAAAAGTCACTTGTTTTTAAGCCTTTTAACTTTATAGGTTCATAGGTATGTACTAGGCTATCTGCCCGAGGGCATTTATAGGCCTAGCTAGAGTGTGTCGGCTTTCGCCGCCCCATTGATTAATTAACTGATCCTCTGTCAAGCAGAGCCAATTAAGTGATTCCCAGGGGTGTACTTTCTGTTACCCATCCACTCGTCAAGGCTTCTCTTGAAGAGTGTTTGTGAGGGGCTCTGCCTAATGTAGTTAGGAATTTTGTTCCAACACATGGGGAGTCTCTGTGACAGGAATCTATCCCTCCAGCATGTTCTATTTATTGTTGTGGCGAGGTTTAGCTCACTTGAGCGCGTGGCACGCAGTGACTTGGATTTCTTTAGGTGGAGCATGTCCATCAATTCTGAGTTGGACATGGCTTTGTAAGTCAGGCAGAGATCACCTCTGAGTAAGCGATATACCACTGAGTACGGCCGGAGTTTTTTCAGTCGAGCTGCATATGACATACGTTTGAGGCCAGTAATCCTCTTGGTGAGGTGCTTTTGTGGTCTTTCAAGCTGTTGGAAGTGTCTTGTGAGGTACATCCGAAATGGGGCATTGTACTCTATGATGGGTCTGATGAGTGACGAGTAGAGGGGCACTATAACCTCTTTATTTCTAGATGCGAACCCCTTAGTAATTAGATGGGCCACATAGAAGGATTTCCTAACTACTTTGGCAATATGATTGTCAAAGTAGAGATTACTATCTACCTGGGTCCCCAGAACTCTTATTACCTCTTCTGTATTAAAGGGGCTGCCGCCTATGTGGTAATTCATGGGCGTTTTGTTTTTCCCAAATGGGATGACTATGCATTTATTTGGCATTTAGCTTGAGGCCATGACTTTGACACCAGGTGTCTGTCTCAGTAAGGCCTTTTTGGAGGATGTCCGTGTCAGCCGGAGAGTCAATTATGGCTCCCAGTTTGCAGTCATTTAGAAGCAGTTTTCCAGGAATTAAGCTCAGTCTGTCTTCAGAGGATACGCTGTGCCAATATATTTCTTCAGCACTAAGGGTTTTACTTGTTGACAAAAGTGGACTTCTAGTCCAGTGTCAAATATTTTAGTTCCTTCAGAAAGAAATAATTTGATCTTTGCAGGAAACACCAAAGTGGCTTTAATATTGTTCAAGTTACTTGATAAGTGGTAAGCAGGATTTTCTTTTAATCATTACTTTAATGGAATAATCAATGTGAACTCGGACTACATGCTCACCTATTTTACTAGGTGGACTGGACCATGCTGTTTTTAATATTTGATCTTTTTCTAAGCTAGGACATAAATTTAACTGTAACTGAACAATGTGGAGAGTTTTCCCACTTTGAAGGTACTCTCAGGTATCTGCATTCCTTTTCAATTCCAAAAGATAAAAGTTTCAGGTCGATTTAATGCCTTATGTAACCAGGTTGTAAAGAAGTCGATTATATTGTCTCCATCACACTTTTTAGGTATACCATAAATTCTAATGGTAATTTTGTCTCTGTCTATTTTCTACATCATCTTTATCTATAAACCAGTTATTTTGTTTTAACAGAGATTCAGCCAAGATACTCACCTTCAGTTATCCTTACTTTGTAGTTTTATAAGAATTTCTAAATGTTTCACCTTCTTTTTGGTCTGATGTCCAGTTTGTCTATTTTAAAGTAATACATCCTGCATACTAGATACTGGTGACTGAATATATGTTTGAACACAAGAATCTTGAGTACCATTAATTGAGTGGCTCAAGGTGAAGTAACTTCTGTTTACCAGCAGATGAAATTCTGACAAGAAAATTTCAGCTTTTGAAGAACTTGAAACTATAAATATTTTTTCTGACTATTGTGAATAAAGTTAGCTAACAAGTACCTTCAAATTTTATTTTTGATTATATTTTGTGTCAGAGAAAAGTTTTCAGTCAGAGTTTTCATCAAGTGATGCTCTCAGTTGGCCATCTTGGCCACGCACCCTAGAAAAAGTATTCCTGATGCCATTTGACTTAGTGATATGCAGTAAATACATTAATGATGGGCATTTCCCTCTGTACTACTGGAACCAGCAATTCTCAACATGTCTTTCTAACACTCTGACATGCACCTCTCTCATATTGCCTAATACATCTACAGATTTCAAAGTTTCAACTCTTTATTACAGCAGTACATCCAAACAGTTCTTTTTGTGCTTCTGTTGAAAGCACAGTTGCGTAAGAACTTACCATTTCTGTAGCAGTCTGACCGATAACTGTTACAGGATTAATAATATACAGGATATCCTGCCAAGGATAGCCAAATATTTGACCACCATACCAAAGTCTGGCCACCATCCCCTAATGTTGTACATCCAGTGTATATCCTCAACCTGACGTAGGCAGAGGTACACAAAGAACATACAGATATTAAGTACCTTGGGACTTTCTTATCCCTGACAAACCGCTGAAGTAGAAGTAGAGGCAACTATAAACATATGTACAAGTCAAAAAAAGAGGTTGAAAACAAGAACCCACCTCAGCTAAAGTAAAAAGACGGGAAAAGGAAGGAGGAATGTGATACTGAAACAGTGATCAGTCTGATATCTACTGTTATGGCATGTTCTTACACAAATGTACTATGCCTTTCCATGACTACAGTTGCCGTACTTATAACCTAGGAGATATTCCCAAAGCTTTAGGAAGACAGGCAGGAGGAACTTTGCACAGGGTTAATGTCAAAAAGACCCAGCAAAATGAGAAGTTATGTACCTACCATAACGTTCCATGTTAGTTATCTTCTCTCGCCTTCTTTCTTGCTGGATGGGTTCGGAGCCAATCCACGGCTCTGACTCGGCCACTTACTAAAGCTCGAGAGCTTATTTTACCAGCTCGAGGCAACCCTATATCCCATGATGCTAGGCAATAACTCCCCAGATCTCGTTTGGAAGCTGAAAAACCTAGCATAGGCCAATAAAACAAAATCCTCCAACTGGAAGGAGGAGGAAGAGGAATAAAAAACCTCCAAAGATAATTATTTACACTATATATATATATATCCTAGGACACCTAGATAGTGAACAAAGGAATAAAAGGACCCTTCAAAGAAGGGAAGATCTTCTCGGTCTGTCCAGGCTAGGGGGATTGTGGGTGGGATGCAAGAAAGAAGGCGAGAGAAGACAACTAACATGGAACGTTATGGTAGGTACATAACTTCTCAATGTTAAGTTGTCAATCTCGCCTTCATTCTTGCTGGATGGGACCGCGTCCCTAGCACCTTCATCCTGGGTGGCTTATTGGAACAGACTCTTAAGAATGGTGGAACCAAATGTGGCTCTGTCCCTGGAGGCCATGTCCAATTTGTAATGCGAAACAAAGGTATGAGGAGAGGCCCATGTGGCTGCCGCACAGATAGTGTCTATTGGTAGTCTAGCTTGAAAAGCTGTAGATGTAGCTAGTGCTCTAGTTGAATGGGCTTTTGGCTTAGAAGTTAATTCCCTGCCTCTGAGTTGATAAATAGATGTAATCACAGAAGACAGCCATCTAGATAGGGTTTACCTTGGAAACAGGAAGGCCTTTCTTATTTTCTGCATACGATAAAAACAGTTGATCAGATTTCCTTATTTGTTTAGTTCTATCCAGATAGTACCGGAGTTGGCGGTGAACATCTAGATAATGTAGCTTTTGCTCCGCTCTATTAGTATAGTTTGGGAAAAAAACTGGGAGATCAATTGATTGATTCAAATTTGTCTGTGAAGCCACCTTGGGTAAGAAGGATGGATTAGTCCTTAGAGAAACTCTGTCTTTGTGGAAGATTAAGTAGGGAGGACGAATGCAGAGGGCGTGAAGCTCCGATACTCTCCTAGCAGAAGTAATGGCGACTAGGAAAAGTGTCTTCCATGAAAGAAATTTCAATGAACAGGAGACCGCAGGTTCAAAGGGGGGGAGAATTAAGGATGTTAAGACTAAATTAAGATCCCACTGAGGTGGAGGAGCCTAAGTAAATATACACCTTTAAGGAAGGCTTTGCAAAGCTAATTGGACATGATACTGTGGTCCGATAAGCCTGTATGAAAATTCGATATGGCTGCCAACTGAACCTTTACTGTAGAGGCAGAAGACCCTGAATGAAAAATTTTGGCTAGGAAGTCTAAGACCGAATGAATTGGGGCAGTAAAAGGATCTATATTCCTTGCCTTTGCCCAGAAGGAGAAACATTTCCATTTACTAGTGTAAATCTTTCTGGTGGAAGACTTAAGGGAAGCTACTATGATATCCCGGACGGGATTAGAAATCATAGGAAGCCTGGCTAAGGACTGAAGTGGAGCAACCAAGCAGTGAGGTTGAGAGAATGTAGAGATTGGTGCAGCTGCCCCGACTGATGGGTCAACAGATCTGGAGCTGGGTCCAGATGCCAAGGCTGCACCAAAAGATAATGATGCAGGAACGGAAACCATATCTGTCGAGGCCAATAAGGGGCAATGAGAATCAACTTGGCTCTCAAGGCGGTTGCTTTCTGAATTACTTGTGGAATTAGAGGAAAAGGTGGAAATGCATAGAGAAGTCTCCGAGGCCAATCTTGGACTACAGCGTCTCTGACGGAATGGCCTGGAAGGGGGAAGAGGGTGAAGAAGTCGGGGCATTTGCTGTTTTGGGATGTAGCAAAAAGATCACAGCAAGGAAGAACCCACTTCTGAAAAATCTCTTCCGCTACCGATTGTTTGAGAGACCACTCGTGCGGCATGAGTATGGCTCTGCTCAACCTGTCCGCTATGAAGTTGGACTTCCTGGGGATATGCGTTGCTATCAGAAACCGCTGAGAGGAGATCGCCCATTGCCAAAGTCTGAGTGCCTCTCGACACAGGGGATAGGACTTGGTTCCACCCTGCTTGTTGATGTACCACACTACGGACATATTGTCCGTTTGAATTGCAATAGTTCCTAGGGGAAGAGAGTCGTGGAGGGCTTGCAACGTTAAAAGCACTGCTCTCATCTCCAGGACATTATGTGCAGGTGGCGCTCGAAAGGTTGCCAAGTGCCATGGACCATCCTGCCCTGAAAATGCCCCCACCCGATCAGGGAGGCATCCGATGTCACCGTGGCGACCGGGGGAGGAGGAACAAAGGGTCTGCCCTGATGGACTTAAATACAATATCCACAAGGACAGATGACTTTTGCAAGTTTGAGTCATCATGATCTTGTGGTTCATGGGGAGTTGCTGAAAAGACCACTGGGCGAACAGCATCCACTGTAGAGGACGCATGTGAAAACGTGCAAGGGGAAGAAGTGTTATGGCGGCCGCCATAAGACCCAATACTTTCAGGACAAACCTGGCCTCAATTTTGTCGCTCTGAAGAAGAATTTGGACATGGTTTTGAATATCTAAGATTCTTTGGTCTGTTAACTTTGCTGAAAGTTGTACGGTGTTCAAGTTGGCGCCTATAAAAGTAATAGACTGACAAGGCGACAAGGCAGACTTTTCGAAATTTATAGAGATTCCTAGCCCTCTGCAAATGTGAATGGTGTAAGCTGTGGCTTGGAGAAGTTGATGCCTGGTGGTGGCAGTGAGGAGCCAGTCGTCTAGACATGGAAACACCTGGAATCCTTGCTGTCTCAGGTGAGCCGTAACCGCTGCCATACATTTGGTGAACACTCTGGGGGCTGTAGTGAGACCAAAGGGCAGGGCTCTGAATTGGTAGTGACTGGCCCCCAGCTGAAGGCGAAGAAACCTTCTGGAGCGCTTGTGAATTTTGATGTGATAGTACGCATCTTGAAGGTCCACAGAGCACATCCAATTGTCCTTGCCCAGAAAGGGCAGAATGGACTGTAGCGTGACCATCCGGAATCTTGTTCTCTTGACAAACTTGTTCAGTTTGCTGAGATCTAATATTGGTCTCGAGTCCCCTGTCTTTTTCGGTACTAAAAAGAACCTTGAGTAGATTCTGGATCCTAGTTGGTCTGCTGGGACTGGCTGGATGGCTCTTTTTGCTAGCAGTTTTGATATTTCTAATACTGCTAGTTCCCTTAGACCGGGTGGAACGTCTGGAAGGGTTCCCTTTTGTTGAATTGGGGTTTGGATAAAGGGAATTTTGTAACCCTCGGATATGATCAACTGTACCCATTTGTCTTGAGTAAGGGAAAGCCAGGCTATTGGGTACAGCGACAATCTTCCCCCGACTGCCTCCGAATGTGGACAATCAGGCAACATCTCAGGGATGCTGAAAGGGTTTTTCAGAGAGAGGCTCCCTGCTACCCTGGTTTTGCGGACCCCCTCTGCCCCTAGGGCGGCGTCTGTTGTTGTTACCCCCTCTGCCTCTGGGGGTAAATTGACCTCTTGCGTCAGACGTGACTCCTTGAGATTTGCGGAACCACATTTTCCCACCCTTCTGACCCTTAGAGTATGGTCTTGAAGGGGTGGAGAAACTGACTCCTACGGCAGAAAGAGTCTTGCCATCTTGCTCGCATCTGGTCAAGGTGTCTTTCACTTGAGGTCTGAACAAAGCTGAACCATCAAAAGGGGAATTTGTGAAGGACGCCTTGAAAGGGTCAGCGAAATTACACAGCCGCATCCAGGCGTGACGCCTTAAGGCCACTCCTGTGCCTGCGGCCCTCCTCGCTCCATCGGCTGCATATGAAATCAGACGCATGGAGGAGTTAACAATCGAGTTCAGGGTTCCAAACTGTGAGTTTATTTTATCCTGGGACCCAGCAGCTGATGGATCCTGTAAGACTTCTCCCAACTCTTTGAGAATATCTCTCTGAAGGCGGGTGAAGTGACACAGGTAATTCAGCGACCGCATGGCAAAGGTAACTGAAGAAAACATCCGCTTACCATACCTATCCATGGTCCTAGAATCCTTAGGAGGATGGACAGGTACCGAAGGATCAGCTAGTTCCTTCTTGGTGGCTGCAGCCACCACCATGGCATCCGCCGGTACACCTTTTGTCAGGAATTGCTTTGTCGACTGGTGCTTTAATAAATTTAGATGGCCTCCGAGGGGTGGGTTCCACCGAATCCAGGGCTGACCACGCCTTCCGAGCCACTACTTCCATAAGGGGGTCGAAAGGCGGAGACACCCAGGAGGTGGAGGGTCGAGAACCGAATGCCTCTAGGTACACAGACTCGTCCTCGGAAGGATTAAGGGAAGACCAGTTCCCCCTCTGCTTCAGGATTTCCAGGATGTCTGAGAAATAAACATCCTCAGAGGGGGACTTTGGGGATCCCTCCGACTCAGATGTAATAGACTCAGGGGAGTCCACATGCTTCCTCTTACATGTCCTCTTACGCGGAGGCTCCGCTGACAGGTCAGGAGAAGCCTCAGAAGAGGAAGAAATTCCCAGTGGGGAAACCCGAGGCATTGGATCTCTGGGTCCGGGAGCAAGAGAGTGAGAAGAGACATCAGCAGGCACTGTAGTGGGAGGAGCTGATGGAGCCGACTGTTGACTAAGCCCTGGGGCTAGTACGCTCCTCATCACCTCGAAGGCTCCCCTATCAGAAAGGCCAGAGGGCCCCCACTCCGAAGAGGTAGGAACCCCAGGCCGCACCGACAGGGAAGGCTCTGAGGCCGATGTCTGGGCCGAACTCACCAGCGCCGAAGCTCCGAGAGGGAGAATGGGGTCAGACAATGGTCCGATGCCACTCGCCCCCTCGGAGCCGATGAGAGGGATCAGGCGCCCGGATCCCTCCAATGAAGGTATCAAGGAGGAGATCGGAGCGGAAGATGAAGGAGCCGAAGGGGGAGGTATCGGCTCTGACACCGCAACAGTCATGGCTCCGAGAAGCTCCGGCTCCGAACTCTGAGGGAGAGTCGAAGGAGGAAATATAGGTGTAGTCGAAATAGCCACTGGTTGATGAGACGGGCTAGAGATCATCTGGGCCAATGCCTGAGACTTTAATAGCCTACTTACCACTCTCTCAAGGTCGTGATCTGAAAGTCTGGACGACCGAGAAGATCGGCTCCGATGACTCCGCTCCGACAGCAGGGGAGATCTCGGAGCTGAATGGATGGAATCCAATGAAGGGGTTCTTGACCTCTTCTTAGATGTAGCCAATGGAGCCAAAGACACGTCGGCTCCAGCCGGAGCCGACAGCGCAAGCAAGCACTCAGAGGTATCGGCACCGAGTGATGCCGAGACCGGAACTTGTGCAAGGGGATCGGCTCCAGCCGGAGCCGATCTAGGCACAGACAAGGAGCCAGCAGCCGAAGGCTTAGTACTTGGAGCCGACAGTTTTGCAGGCTTCGAGGGCCTCCCCGACGCAGACTTAGTCGGGGAGCCCTCGGGCTTTAACAAGCCCCTAAGTATCAGTTTGTTCCTGCGCTCCTGCAGGACTCTTGGACTGAATGCATGACATACTGAACAAGAGTCCTGCAGGTGCAGGGGTCCCAGACAGTAAACACAATAAGTGTGACCGTCTGTCAGAGACATTTTCTGACAGCACGAGTCACACTTCTTAAAGCCTGAGACCTTAGCTTCTTTAGGTTCCTTCGACATAACAGTGTTGAGGGTTACACAAAAGTAGCAGAAAACACACACACACACACACGAAAATTATAATTTAACAATAAAATATTAATAGGGATACTGACACACCCAAACACTCCACAGGATCCCTAAGAAAAAACAGGAAAGGGGCAGGCTTAAGGCCTAACCTAAAAGACTAAGGGATAAAAAAAAGGGAATAAAAAAGTAATAAAGTCAAGGGTAGTTAGTTAACTATTGAAAGAAATAACTAGGTAGAAATTTTCTCTCAAAAAAGGTGACTGAACACTATCTCTAAGACTTACCAGGAGCTGGTAAAAAAATGCACCTCGCAAGCGAAAGCGGCAAATGAGATCTGGGGTGTTATTGCCTAGCATCATGGGATATAGGGTTGCCTCGAGCCGGTAAAATAAGCTCTCGAGCTTTAGTAAGTGGCCGAGTCAGAGCAGAGGATCGGCTCTGAACCCATCCAGCAAGAATGAAGGCGAGATTGACAACTTAACATCTGAATTTTACAAAACTCCATTGTTTGAAAAACTTCACTCTTGTAACGTTTTGTGAATGTCTGAAGACCAAGTAGCTGCTTCAAAAATAGATTTAAAATCTAAACCATTAAAGAAAGCTCCTGAAGATCGAGCAACTTTAGCAGAATGGGCTTTAACAGGGGCCAGACACTGCCTACCATGTAAAGGGTAACAAAAGGAAACAGCTTTGTAAGTCTAGTTAAAAACAGTCTGTTTGAAAGCAAGAGCACCCAAATTTCTGTCCTGGAAACAAACAAAAACCTTATTACATACCCTGACTGACCGTTTTATTCAAGCAAAACCTGAGTTGCCTATGAGTATCCAAAGAATGAAGACTCCTTTCTCCCGAATTGTGAGGGAAAGGAAAGAAAGTATGCAGGTTTACAGTCTGAGTCAAGGATAGCTTACTAACCTTTGGCATAAAAGAAAGGTTAGTATAGGAAGTAACCATGTCCCTATGAAAAATAAAAAAAGGAGGAATGGGCATTAAGGCTTACAACTTTGAAACCTGCTTAGCAGATGTCAAAGCCACTGTCAGCACAGTCAAAACGTAATTAAGAGAAGCAGCAGCAGTGGTCTCAAATGGAGCCAATGTAATTTTTTTCCCAGAACATAATTACAATCCCAAGGAGGAAGGTTAGCCCTCCTTAACAGTCTAACACAAAGAACACCTTTTAAAAAAGGATTCACCTCAAATACAGAAGACAGTGAATTATCCAAAGGTAGACTGGCAGATATTACTGACAGATATAGCCATCCAGCACTGACCAATTCACACAAATAAACCAGACATTAGGGATACATATCTGACAAGGGTGTTGATTTTATCTACAGCACTAAAAAGACAATCTCTTCCATTTGGAGACGCAGTTTTTTCTTGAATTTGGTTTTCTAGCCTCCTGTAAAACTTTAAGCATATCTTCAGAAAACTGCAAGAAGCATTTGTTCTGTGAATGTCTATCCTATGAAGCAGCTTTAGCTTCTGAAGATTGATTCCCCCTTCTATTCCATCTGCCCTGGGGCAATGCTGCCTAGGCCAAAAGGGAGTCATCTACAATATTTTTCTTTGCCTTCCTTAATCTTCAGAAGGACTATTGAAATCTGAGGGATTGTAGGGAAAGCAATAAAGGAAATTCCTTTTCCATGAAAAGGTTATGGCATCAGTTTTCGTTGTCTGAAGGTATGGTAGTCTCAAGCAAAACTGCCTAAGCTGTCTATTCTGACTGAAGGCAAAAAGGGCTATATGTGGAATACTTCACTGACGGACAAAGTCCAGAAACACTGTTTTACACCCATTTATGAACATCTGCTCAAAAGGTTTGCGACTGTGTTTCTCCCGAAAGGTACATACAATGCTTAGAAAAAAAGTTTGTGTTTAGCCACGACTTCCCAAGCTATCAAGGACAATCTGCATAGGCTGTAAGACTTGGTACCACCTCTTCTTGACATATCACATAACTGTGGTGTTGGTTCAGGAGATCCAAAGAGGTAATGCTGAGCCTGAAGTACCAATATAATTGCTTTCAACTCCTTTCATCCCCTGAACCTGGATGCTCTTAGAATAAGCACCCCATGACAAATCCAATGCATCTTTCAGCAGTACTTTGCAAGGAAAGGTAGCAGGCATCCCTAAATTGAGAGAAGCCTGATGTTTAAACTAAGAGAACTCCTTTTTGCTGAAAGGCAGAAAAGGAATTTTGAAGATTAATGAAGGATCATAAAAACAACCCCAAAAAATTCTGGTCTACCATCTCATCACTTCCTAGCCCAGGATCCACACAAAATCCTTCCCTATTTTCAGACAAATCCCCACTTCAAATTGCAGAGTTGTTGAATACCCAACTCATAGAAAGTGTAGCTAACCTAGTCAATG
The DNA here is from genome assembly GCF_019279795.1 of Protopterus annectens. Lineage (NCBI taxonomy): Eukaryota > Metazoa > Chordata > Ceratodontiformes > Protopteridae > Protopterus > Protopterus annectens. The sequence goes on along the minus strand of NC_056726.1, from coordinate 780,441,824 downwards.
ATCCCAGTAAACCCCATGCTTCTAACCCCATAGGTAATCACAACTCTCCTCCATCGCAAACATCAACCATTCTACCCTCCTCCATCGCAAACATCAACCATTCTACCCTCCATCCCCTTATTCTCAAAACATATCTGCTACGACTTCTAAACTTACAAACCTCTCACTACACCCTGTATCTACTAGCTGCATACATAGCCTACTACATAAAATAAAACCCTATTCTCTTTCTGCTGATAACCTTCCTGCCGAATATTTGAAAGCTGCCACTGATACCACTGCCTACCCTATCAATATTCTTATTAAGAGATCCATCTTAAAATCCTACGTCCCCTGCCTTTGGAAAAAATCAATTATAACCCCATTACACAAAGGGGGTAAAATCTACTAACTTACCTAATTTCCACCCCTATCGCCATCCTATACCCTCTCTCCAAAACTCCTTGAAAAATGTGTACACAAGCAACTCCTTGACCACCTCATCCACAATGACCTACTAACTCCCACCCAACACAGCTTTAGACCTGCTCCTAGTACAACAACCTCAATAATACCCTTCATGAATACTATCAACAAAGCAAGGGACTCCGGCCAACTAACCTCAGCACTATTTCTTGATCAAAGGCCTTTGATATAGTCTCTCACACCAAACTTTTACAGCAACTTTCTTCCCTTGGCCTTTATGATTCCTCTTTACAGTGGTTTTCCAGCTATATTTCTAACAGGCAGCAATGTGTAAAATGGCAAGGCTCTCTCAGTTTATAACCAACAAAACGTGTCCCACAAGGATCTATCCTTGGACCACTCCTCTAACACCTTCATAAATAATCTCCATACTGCCTCATGCCGAAGTTTCCTAATCCAATATGCTGACAACTCAACTCTCATTTCCTCTTCCAACAGCATCTCACCTCAGACAAATAAAATGCCTTCTGCTCCACTGAGTCCTTGTTCAGCAACACACAATTATTACTTAACCCCAACAAAACCAAACTTCTATTTACACCAAAGGAAAGTTCAATTAACTTTAAAATATTTTCATTAAATAATACAGAAATCGAAGTTGTCCCATATGCCAAACTACTCAGAGTAGCAATAGACAAACTTACCTTTGACTTGCATATACAGAACACCGTCAGAAAACTCATCTCAAATTAGGGAGGCTCTATCGACACAAAGTTCATGGACACAGCTACCAAAAAATCATTAACCACAACCTACCTGCTACACTCCTTACTATACGGTCTTGCCATTCTAACCAGCCTTCAGACCACACTAAAAAATAAGCTTGAATCCTACTGTAAGAAAAATCACCAAATTTGTAATTGGCATATCATATTTTACACACCACTGTTCAGCACTTACTCTGCTTAGTTTGCTTGAACTGCCCCAACACCTTAACTACACCCAACTTACAAATGCCCTTAGAACGGTCCTGAAGCCTGCCCCACCTTAAAATCAATATGTCAAATCTATATACCTAATCGGGCTCCCCGCAATGAAGACCAACAGCTTCTTACTCGATACAAACCAAATAAAAGTGAAGGACGTGTATACTCCTCCTCAGTGACCAAACTATGGAATGTGCTACCCTTAGATATAGAACCACCTCTAAATTCAAGAAATTACAAGTTTAAACTAAAATATTTCCTACTTATGTCTCACATCTGCCCCTGCTCCAAACCCAGCTGACACCTTTCCCCCATTCTATTTCTCCCTACTCTACTCAGACTAACCACCAAACTCCCTGCAATGTCATCTCAGCCTGCTGTCTACCTGAATTACCTCTCACCTAACTCGTCCACGCCTTCTCTTACTCTTATCCTTTCACCTTTCCTTCTAACAACATTTTTCAACTACTTTTATTCAAGTTACAATCTCTGTACCTACCACAAGCCTTTTTTTTGCTTTCATCTCACCTATCTAATCCCATCGTGACACATCCAGGTCTCCTATAATTAACCTATGTACTAGATTTTGCAAACCAGCAGTGTTACTTTACTGCTTCTATTAATGATAATGAATCTTTTATATAATATACATTCAAATATGTTAGATACGTTTACACCTGCAACATATGTTCTTTTTTCCTACTACTTTGTACAAAATGCTTGTGCCATTTTCTTTCTGGGTTTATATGCAATCTGACTCTTTTCAACTTTTGTAAAATTGAGATATGCATTTGTTTTCTTATTTCTCTGTATTGAAGCTCTTCTCCCTGGACCTCCGCTGAAAATGGGCTTCTGGCCTAGTCAGACTTTCCCTGTCACCAAACGTGAAATAAAAAAAATAAAAAAAATAAAAATAATGGATGGCAATACTGAGCCCACACAGGCTTCAGACATCATTGTATCAGTCTCATATAGAAACTGGCAAAAAGCACCACATGAATCATTAATGCCATGTAATCCAAAGCCCTGAGAACCTCCCTTGCAGTTGTCAAATCCAAAGAAAAATGGTTCTGGAAGTAATCCACCAGGAATGCAATCTCATCTTCTGGAAGAAATACTGTCATTAACAAGGTGCCAGTTCTGTAACTCAGGAAAATCAATTCTTGAGATAGAATTAAACAAGATTTCTTTAGGTTAAGAGAGAACCCCAACTTTCCAGATCATCATCACAAAACACAAATGAGTCAGAAGAAGCTCTTTGGTAGAAGAATGAATGAGATCATCTGGACAAGGAGAAATCTGAATAGCATGAAGTCTGCAGTGGGCAATAACGGAAACTAAGCATTTTGTTGTTTGCATTGCACTGCCCCAGAAGTATTTACAGAGGGTAAAACAGAAAATTGAATAATATGTAGAAATGGTCTGCACCAAAAAGTCACTAATAGAACACTTGTGACTTTTTGGAGCGAACCATTTTTTTCTTCTTAGTTTATTTGGATTTTTTGGGCGGCCGCAGTGGTGCAGCGGTTAACGTTGCCGCCTCACAAGAGATTCTCCGGTTCGATCCTTGGCTGGGGTGCCTTCTGTGCGGAGTCTGCATGTCCTCCCTGTGGTTGCGTGGTTTTCCTCCGGTTGCTCTGGTTTCTTCCCACATCCCAAAGACATGCTGTAGGTGGATTGGACACTCTAAATTGGCCCTAGGCGTGAGTGTGTGCCCCTTCCATGGAAGGTTGGGCACCGGGCTGGCAACTCGACACCGTAAAACCCCACTGCCAATCATGAGCGGACAGGTGATCCGCTGTGGCAAACCCTAACCGGGAAAAGCCGAAAGAAGTTTACTTGGATTTTTTGTCATTCTTAAAACTGAAAGCAATATGAAGAGAGACAGAATTGTAAGAATACCCTGAACAGCCATATGAGGATGTGTCCTTCAAATTCAGAGCTACTGTGAAAGACTAGGGTAGAATCAGTGGAAGCAAGGATTGAATGTGTTAGAAAAATGTGTATTTGAATATATGAGAAATGCTAGTTTAAAAGCAAAGTAGTATATAATGCATTTTATTCTATTAATCATATAGTAGAGAGGATTAATTCATGTTTAAATGTAAAGTAGTTTTGAAACTGCAGTGTGGCTTGAAGCAAGCTGACCTTCGACCCTGGCAGATGCTAGCTTAGCAAGTTTTAATGTTTATGCTTTTCACAAATGATTATCTGCTGGGTCAGGAAATTAAATGTGTGAAATAATGAAATCTTCTGCTCTTTCCTGCTGGGATGATTTGGCCTTGTATATGTATTGCTGAGATAGCACGCAGCTGGTGAGAAAGTGCAACAGAGAACAAAGATGCGTATTAAAAGACTGAATCTGCTATTGTATTCGAACTGATATGAAACCTTGAAGAAGTAACTTTACAGAAAGACATTATGTCTGACCAGGTGGATAGCAAGGCCGTATTGTTACCAGAGGAAAACTTTTTTAAAATATACAGCAGCAGCAGTTTTAATGAATAGAGGACTGTAAGCTAAAGTGATGTAGATGCCCTGTGACATACCACGTCAGTAAGGTGGGCACAGCTTGAATGTTAAACCTATATAAAATTGTGTGCTTCCTGTTTCATGTTAGACAAAATTCTGTACTTGTATGCTTTTGCCTCCTGGTGTACACTAGTAAACTTTTGAATCTGAACCTCCTGTGTATTGAATTCTTGATTTTATTTAACAGTTTGGTCCTTCTTAGCCGGAATTCCCTCGGACAGCTGCAGATCAGAGTATACCGGTGGTCGAATACTACGCAGGAGAAGTTACCGAAACGGTTCTTCTTGGGTGAAAAGACCTCAGACTGAATTGTCGTTTAAAGAGCCTGGCCACTTTCTGATCTGTGGCCGAAGAGCGGATATTGGACGATTCAATACCGGAGGCTCAGGCAGGAAGAATTTACCTTTTTTTCTGTTTTAGATCAGGGACTAGGTTACAGTATATTGTTGTCGAGATTTGTTTTGCAGATCAGGGACAAAAGGAAGTACTGTATATTTGGTCATAGATCAGGGTAACAGAATAAGGTAGGCAGTTATTCTAGATAAACTGTGAACAGGAACTGAGAATTTGATATCACGTGATAAAAAAAAGGGTTACGTAACATTTTCTTTACTATGGGAAATCAGTGCACTAAAACATTGCGAGATCCGCCCCTAACCGAAGACGCAAAATACATGCAATCACAACGTTCCGATAACGCTAGGTATTATACGAAATGGGTTAACAAATATGAATTTAATGGTAAACTAGATAAAACTTCACTAGTTAAACTCCTTAAGCAGCTTAAATCTGATGCAGGAGGTCAGGCAAAAAAGCAATGCCAATTAGGCATTCCTCAGGTACACAGGTGGATTGAGGAAGCAAATCGTAGAGAACAGAAGCTGAAAAATTAAAAAACATTGTTTTTAGACAAAGAAGATAATAACTTGGTAATAGCAACAGCTCCTCCTCCTCCTCCCTTGCCCCCTCCCTTACCCTTTTCAGGATATGAAGCGAGTGGACAGGCTGGTCCGCCTCCGCGTTATCCTGAAGTTTCAGCAAGACCACAACCATTTGTTAGAGATCCTATTGAAACTAGGCCCCGAACACGTAAAACACATAGGGACACAGAATCATATCAAATAGAGAGAAACTTACAGGATGAGAGTGAGGAAGAAATATGCCCACTTATAGAAGTCCCAAATCCTCAGGCAGGACAGGAAGGGCAAAACCCAACACTCTTAGTATATAGACCATGGACACCGGAAGATATCCGGAAGGCTACTGAGGGAATCCCCCATCCGAAAGTTAATTTTACGAAATTTTTAGAAGATTTACAAGGCATGAGGTTGAGTTACCACTTGAATGGGGAAGAAGTAGAAAAAGTAGTAAGACAAATTATAGGTCCAGATTGGCACATGATTTGTGGCACCTGGAATCCCCGTAATGCAGAGCTTAAACCACTCCCACATAGTGACGCAGAGTTAGACAACAGAGTGAAAGGTCTAACAGACCAAATTCTCTGAGAAATGGAAACCTAGAGCAGACTGGACTTGCATTAATCAATGCATACAACAGGAAAATGAGACAATAGATGGGTACTATGCTAGATTATTAGAATGTTTTAATAATTATAGCGGTATGTCAGTTCCTGAGAACCAAACAAATGATTCCCCGTATGAACAACAATTGAAAAATGCATTTTTGAAAGGTTGCATTGCACCTATTAGTAGCTTCATTACGAAGCATATGATAGACCATCGAACAGGGAGGCTACAAGCCTTATTTGAATACGCTAGACATGCTGAACGACATTTTAATAGTAAAAAGAAGGCACAAGTCTTCACTGCTGAAGACGGAGCTGAAGTATCTGTGTTACAGTCAGGTAAAAAGGGCAAGAAGAATGCCCAGGGAAACAAACAGTCTGACAAACTATCAGAAGATTTTGGAGAGAGAAAAAAAGAGAGGTGAATGCTTCAAGTGCGGGAAAAAGGGACATCTAGCGAGGGATTGTAAGCAAAACAAAAAGGTAATTACAGAAGATAAGGGAGATGAGGACTGACTATATGATAGTGAAGATACATCATGTGAAAGTCAGAAATCATCAGGAAAAGTTAATAAACAGAAAACAAATGTAAATGTGATAGAAGGAGTAGAGGAAGTGCAAGTAGATATGGAGGATGAAGAAAGTGAAATTTTGGACTTCGCATTATTGAGCTTAGAGCTCTACTTAGCAGATACAAAACCGGAAGTTACACTTCTGGTGGAGGAAGGAAGTCAAATTCCTGTGTGACTCAGGAGCGTCACGGACTTTGATACACCCCTCCAAGTTACCAGAACATTCTGAATCACCTGATTATATACTAGTAAAAGCAGCAAATGGACAGCTATACAGGGAACCACTTTCCCATGATATAGCAATAACTGACCCTGTTTCAGGTATGACCCAGAGAAGTAAAATTGTTATTTCTGCAAAATGTCCAGTAAACCTATTGGGCAGGGACCTTATGCAGATATTTGGCATAGCAGTAGTTCCAACTGTACAAGGTATGGAGGCACAGAGACAAATGGATACCTTTGTAGTGCGATCGAAGGGTGAAACTTTTTACTGGTACAGCCAGAACCTAGTCACGACTGGTCCAGGGGCAGTAACAGAGGAACTGATGAACGTAACCATCAGTAAAGCCCCCTCCCTTGACACTGATCGCCAGCATTTGTTACACTGTACTCTATATTACTGTATTACACCAGGACCTGATAGAGAGTATGAGCAAGAATTGTTCAGAAATCGTGCAACCAGACTAGTATTGCGTACTTTGTACTGGGATACTGAGGGGAACAGTGTAGTTAGCTGTTCATTACCTCAAGAATTCCTTGCATTATATAGATCAAATCGATTACCACATGTCAGCTTGACAAAGAACAAAAGTGTAAAATGGGCAGACTTAGGAGAAAAAGTAACAAGATGGGAGAAACTGACTGATTTAGAACTATCAGAACAAGGGATACAAAAACAAAAACTGAATTGGTTGACAAAGACACATCCAGCTGTACACTTGCAATCTAGCGAGGACAGCTGATTAGCATTTTTATTAGAAGAAGACGAAAAGGCTTTATGTGAAATTCCAACAACTCTTTGGTCAACAGGCAAGTCAGATGTAGGACTTATTCTAACAGCAGGACCAGTTACAATTACCCCAAAGTCAGCTTTTTAGACCACAGAAAAGACAATACCCTTTGAGAAAGGATGCAGAAATAGGAATTAAGCCTATAATAGCAGCATTACTCAAAGAAGGAGTACTGGTAGAATCTCCTGATTCACCATGTAATACACCCCTATTTCCTGTTAAAAAAGCAAACTGGGAATGGCGGATGGTACAAGATTTACAAGCTGTAAATAATGCAGTAATACCTAGAGCACCTACGGTGTCAGACCCACATACTTTGTTAAAACGATTTAGAACCACAACAGAAGTATTTCTCTGTGGTAGACATCAACAACGCTTTCTTCTCGATACCTATACATCCTGATAGTCAATATTGGTTTGCATTTACATTTCAGGGTAAAAGGTATACATATTACTAGACTACCACAGGGATATTGTGAGAGCCCAACAATATTTGCACAAGAAATGGCTAGCAACCTGGCAGGGTTTACCCCACCGGGAGGTAGTCAAATTCTACTTTATGTAGAGGACATCTTGCTAGCAGCCCCCACCCAGCAACAATGCAGGGAGGATACTGTTGCGTTATTAAAATTTTTAGCAACACAAGGACACAAAGTAAACAAAAGTAAGTTACAACTTTGGAGAAAACAAGTTAGATACTTGGGATATGTAATATCCAATGAAGGTAGAATATTAGATGAGGAAAGAAAAACAGCGATTTTGCAAGCACCCAAACCAACAACCAAGAAGGAAATGATGTCTTTCTTGGGTACAACTAATTTCTGTCGGAGCTGGATACCAAATTATGCTTTGGAATCTGCTCCACTGACTGACTTGATATACAAGACACCAATGGCAGCACAAGATATTTTAAAATGGACACCTGAAGCAGAAACGGCTTTCTGCAGGTTGAAGCAGTTGATAGCTTCTTCATTAGTTTTAGGACTTCCGAATTATCACAAACGTTTTTTTCAGACCGTAGATTGCAAGCAAGGATATATGACGTCAGTATTGACGCAACAACATGGGGATAAGCAACGCCCCATAGCCTATTATTCATCACAGTTAGATCCAGTGGCGCGATCTTTGCCTCACTGTGTACAAGCAGTAGTTGCAGCTGCAATGGCAGTGCAGGCTTCGGCCTCAGTGGTGTTATTCCACCCCCTCACATTGAGAGTGCCTCATGCAGTTGCAATAATTTTACTGCAAGAAAAAGTGGCATACCTTTCTCCTGCTAGACATCTTTCATGTATGACTATACTGCTGAGCCAACCTCATATGACAAATGAACGATGTACGACATTAAATCCATCAACATTACTTCCAACTCCTGCGGATGGCACACCACACAGCTGCCTGCAGGAAATTGAACAGTTAGCTTTACCTAGACAAGATCTCACAGATATGCCCTTGGATAATGCCGAGGTGACATATTACGTGGACGGCTCATGCAGAAGGGGTCCTACAGGGAAGAATCTGGTAGGGTATGCAGTAGGTACAGACACTGAAATTTTAGAAGCCCAATCCTTACCACATAACTTATCTGCACAAGCAGCAGAATTGATAGCTTTGAGGGCATGTACTTTAGCAAAAACAAGTGTGTAAACATATATACTGATAGTCAGTATGCTTTTTCTACAGTACATGTATTTGCGCAACAATGGAAAAATAGAGGAATGATAACATCTAGTGGAAAACCTATTAATCATGCGCAATTTATTTTGGACTTATTAGAATCTATTCAGTTACCTACCAAAGTAGCTATTTGTAAATGTGTAGCTCATACGAAACAACAGGATAAGATTTCAAAAGGCAATGCACGAGCTGATGCAGCTGCAAAGCAAGCAGCCTCAGAAACTTTACTTTTGAATGAGGAATTACAACCCTCTGAGATTTTAGATTTAGACATGTTAAAAACAATGCAGACGCTTACTACAAAAGCAGAAAAACAAAATGGGTAAAACGAGGTGCAATTCTTGAGAATGGACTGTACAATTCCAAAGAGATCAAACCGATATTGCCGTCTAATTTATTTAGATATGCAGCTTTGTTGAGCCATGGGCAGTGCCATGTCTCAAAAGGGGGGATGGTACAGTTAGTAAACCGAATATTCCAAACATATGGATTCACAAATTACACACAAAAATTTTGTGCAGCTTGTCATACTTGTAACAAGCACCATGCACAAGGGGCATTTAAAACCAAGCAAGGAAGTTTTCCTATACCACCATATCCGTTCCATACTATTAGTATGGATTTCATAGAATTGAATAAGTGTGAAGGGAAAAAGTTTTGTTTAGTTATTGTAGACATGTTTTCTAAATGGGTAGAAGCTTTTCCAACCAAGAACCCGGATGCAGCAACAGTGGCGAAAGCCCTGATAAGAGATAATCCCTAGATTTGGCATTCCGGAAAGGATTTATAGTGACAACGGCACTCATTTCGTAAATCAGACAATCCAGCAACTTGGGAGATTTTTTGGTATCTCCTTAAAGAACCACTGTGCCTACCACCCACAGTCAGCAGGACTGGTGGAAAGGTACAATGGTACCCTCAAAAATAAGCTTAGGAAGCTAGTTGAGGAGACCCAAAAGAATTGGATATACTGTCTGCCTTTGGCACTGCTGAGTATGAGAACGGTTCCAAATGTAAAGGGTTTGACTCCCTTTGAAATGGTTTTTGGGAGAGCATATTATGTGCCTCAGTGGAAAGCTCTCATACCTGCAGAGCAAGAGGCCGACAGTTCATTAGCTAGTTATATGAGGAAACTGTTAACAAATAAATCCGTTTTGCAGTTTAACTCATTTTCAGATAAGGAACAGACCAGACCGGTGGAAGCAGTCTTGGCCCCTGGGATGTTTGTGTGGCTGAAAGTGACGAAAAGGAAGAATTGGGCGAGTCCAAAGTGAGAGGGACCGTACCAGGTTCTGTTGGCAATGCCTACTGCAGTTAGAGTGGCCGAGAGGACGTCCTGGGTTCATTTGACACACTGCAAACCGGTAAAGAACTTTCAACTTGATAAAAACTTTGTGACTGATACACAACCAGACCGAGATGGCCAAAAACAAAGCGAACAGAAATTTAGATCAACCCCAGAGATGTTGCATAATCATTTTGTTGAGTGTACATTTATTGACTGTAATTGTGACAATTTTCCTCTTGTTGTGGTTTATCCTACACACAACCACACAAGTGAAAGTGGGAAGGCGTGACGAAACGTCTATAGACTGGCATCCAAATTTTAACACATACCTAGCCATGAAACGTGTTAATGCAGAGACTATGAACATTTCAAATTGCTGGGTTTGTACAGCTATACCAACAGCATATGGAGGACTGATAATGTCCGCTGTCCCTCTGGGGATAAATGAGACTTGGGAGAATTTACTCTTCGATACAGGAACTGTGAGATCACAGGACAAAAAAACTTTATTTTTACCTGTCACACAAAAAGGAATTGTATGTTTTTATAAAAATGATACCCTCCAGGTGGGCTGGAGCAATTGTAATATAACCATATCTTACCAATGTTATATTAAGAATAGTAATGGCAATACTTTTTGCAATACTAATTATGACTCATATTTGAACTCATTGAAACAACTAGGAATGACATTCGCAAAAATCCAGTTTTGGTTAAACAATTGTCAGTTATAGATCAAAAAAATGTTTCATGCAGGGCTGATGCGTATTAGTACTAAAGTAGAAAACTGTTATTTTATTTGTGGGAAAAAGGCATATAAATGGTTACCTGAGAATTGGTCCGGCAGTTGTTTTTTGGGTTATTTGGTTCCGGCAATAAGACATACTGCAGAATTACCTTTGGGTAAGATACGAAACGTGAGAGAAGCAGCTCGAAAACCCAAAGGTCCAGTTGAAAAACCTGTGAATCCAGTCGGAAAGATCAAAGCTGGCTGGAAAGATCATAATGCCGTGAAAGACAAAAGCAAATTGACTCATATGGACTTGAGTGACACTGTTATATCCTGGGCAGGAATATTCCCAGCCTACGGAGCAGTCAAATCGATCTGGGAGCTGAGGAAGTTGTTGAAACTTATCGAAGTAATGAGTAATGCAACTTTTTCTGCCCTAGAACTGGTGACTGATGAACTGAATGCAATGAGAACTGTTGTGCTACAAAATCGAATGGCTCTTGACTTCACCCTAGCGCGAGAGGTGAGTATGCGCACTTATCAAAGAAGAATGCTGTGCGTATATACCAGATAACAGGCATGAAATTAATAATCACCTAGAGGTAAATTCAGCAAGTATCAGCCATGACTGAACCAGGCCCAAACCCACTGACGGACTTTTTCCAGAATCTATTTGGGGGGTGGGGTTCCATCCTAATGAATATTCTGATTGCCATTTGTGTGGGTATACTCCTAATAGGAGCATGTGTTTGCTGTGGAATTCCCTGCATGAAAAGATTAATCAAAGATTTTATTGATGTATCTGTTACTGAAACTTTGTACCAAGATATTGAGATTGAAAAATTGATCTCAGATGACATTTTTTCTGAAGTATGGATTAAATGACTCACCTAGCTGAAAATCCTAAGTGGAAGAAGTTGGGAGATGAAATGACACTATGCATACTTCAAAATAGAATACAAAAGTATTAATAGGGGGGAAAATGTTAGAAAAATGTGTATTTGAATATATGAGAAATGCTAGTTTAAAAGCAAAGTAGTATATAATGCATTTTATTCTATTAATCATATAGTAGAGAGGATTAATTCATGTTTAAATGTAAAGTAGTTTTGAAACTGCAGTGGGGCTTGAAGCAAGCTGATCTTCGACCCTGGCAGATGCTAGCTTAGCAAGTTTTAATGTTTATGCTTTTCACAAATGATTATCTGCTGGGTCAGGAAATTAAATGTGTGAAATAATGAAATCTTCTGCTCTTTCCTGCTGGGATGATTTGGCCTTGTATATGTATTGCTGAGATAGCACGCAGCTGGTGAGAAAGTGCAACAGAGAACAAAGATGCGTATTAAAAGACTGAATCTGCTATTGTATTCGAACTGATATGAAACCTTGAAGAAGTAACTTTACAGAAAGACATTATGTCTGACCAGGTGGATAGCAAGGCCGTATTGTTACCAGAGGAAAACTTTTTTAAAATATACAGCATCAGCAGTTTTAATGAATAGAGGACTGTAAGCTAAAGTGATGTAGATGCCCTGTGACATACCACGTCAGTAAGGTGGGCACAGCTTGAATGTTAAACCTATATAAAATTGTGTGCTTCCTGTTTCATGTTAGACAAAATTCTGTACTTGTCGTTTTGCCTCCTGGTGTACACTAGTAAACTTTTGAATCTGAACCTCCTGTGTATTGAATTCTTGATTTTATTTAACAGTTTGGTCCTTCTTAGCCGGAATTCCCTCGGACATTGCAGATCAGAGTATACCGGTGGTCGAATACTGCGCAGGAGAAGTTACCGAAACGGTTCTTCTTGGGTGAAAAGACCTCCGACTGAATTGTCGTTTAAAGAGCCTGGCCACTTTCTGATCTGTGGCCGAAGAGCGGATATTGGACGATTCAATACCGGAGGCTCAGGTAGGAAGAATTTGCCTTTTTTCTGTTTTAGATCAGGGACTAGGTTACAGTATATTGTTGTCGAGATTGTTTTGCAGATCAGGGACAAAAGGAAGTACTGTATATTTGGTCATAGATCAGGGTAACAGAATAAGGTAGGCAGTTATTCTAGATAAACTGTGAACAGGAACTGAGAATTTGAGATCACGTGATAAAAAAAGGGCTACGTAACATTTTCTTTACTATGGGAAATCAGTGCACTAAAACATCGCGAGATCCGCCCCTAACCGAAGACTAGTAAACTTTTGAATCTGAACCTCCTGTGTATTGAATTCTTGATTTTATTTAACAGAATGGAAAACATTTTGAAATTTGGGACTAGTATTGAGGAAGAGGAGATCTAAAATAAATCTCCAAGTCTCCTCCTTTCTGGGAGCTAGAAACATTGGATAAACACCCATTCTTTGCAACTGAAGACGGACTCATTATATGGTACCCTGGGGCAAAGCCATAATGGTCTTTAAAAGACCCTGTGTAAAATCTTGCCTCTCTTGCTGTAGATCCCTCACAGATGGAGAGGAATCAGTATGTTTAGTCTTTTGTTTCTACTTAGAACAGATGTCTGCCCTTACTAAATGTGACGGCTCTGAGCCCTGACATAACTCAAATTACCAAGGGCTAAGATTTAAGGAATGCAGTCTGGTCCCTCTGATACAATAAGCTGTGGTTCTCCCTTCTATGACGCAGATGAATGGCTGGAAATAACAGACATCTGAGACAGCTGTGCCATATCAGCCTCCAATGGGATTGCAATAAGGAGAGCAAAAGCAGAAGCAACCAGAAGATCCCAGGTCTCATCAAGATGCACAACAGAAGCATTTGGGTTCAGCACTGCAGCTGTAAACTGCAATATAATCTTAGGCTTTTCTGCCAAGAGGACGTCTGCTGGTGTGGGCTCAGATTTCCAATTTTTAAAGAAGACAGATGACTACGCAACACCTTAGGCACAAATACCCAACAGGGCAATCCCTATAAATCAGACTCAGCATGCAGACAAAACATTTAGTATAATAAGCTCTCTGTGAGGAATCTGCCTCCCACAATCACATTTCCCTCTCTCTGATGACATGCTCTAAAACTTACACAATACAAAATGGAGGAGGAGGAGGGTCCCCCAATGGCAAAAGAAGTAGAAGCATAATCATACATCTGACAAACCTTAACTTAATCAAGAGTTCAGTTCTTGGTTGACAGCAAGAAATTTTGCATGCATACATCCTTTATGTACCTCTACCTACATCGGGCTGAGATTATACAGACATACGATGTGCATGAAAGCACTTTTTAACACCAACACAGCTAAGAAATATATAGCCTTTTCTAGCCAAGGACAATGCTTTTTCTCACTCTTAACAGGTCCACTTATTGCAACAGCCAAAAAGTTTAATTGCACATTGTAATCTCAAGTCTCTATTCTCTCTTACATTGGTCTCTTTTTCATATCAATTAATTTTACATTCCTGACTTCACCTTATTTCTCATTTATGACTTGTGATTTCAATGACTCGAAAAAGTTCTAAGTTACTATGTTCAAGTAATTTATCCTTGCTTTGTACAAAGTTGTAGTTTTTTTTTATAAGGTCAGGTCCCTGGCTCTTAAAAGTCTGCCCTTCATTTAACTTTTTATATTACAAACTTTCTCTAATTAATGCCCTTATTGTCCTGTCAAATTCATAGTATTTAGCTATTATCTTCAGTTTAGTAAAATCTACCATCTCCATGGGACCTAGCTCTGTGTAAACAAAAGGCAGCCAAAAAGAAAATTCTATCTAGACTCATAATATTTATAGAACTGCTCCCCATCAGCTGTAATTTTAACTCTTTCTTTTGAAAGTTAAAGTAGCTCAACATTTTCAAAGCTGCTTCTGCAGTGGCATGCTTAAACTTATTGGCTAATCCACTCAGAATTAAAAGTAAATAAGTTTCTGGAGCTAAATTATGCAGAATGTTGCTAAACAGCAGTTCACACAAACAATTACAGGTGACTGCAGTTGCAGCTTTCTTCTGACAGAGAACCTTTCTTTTACTTACATATTTATTTGAATGTAACCTGCGTGAATGGGCGTACCTTTGTTGAAGGTTGGGAGTTGAGCTGGCACCTCGGCATCATAAAAATCTACTGCCAGTCATTAGCGGACTGAAGTTCCGCTGTGGCAACCCCTAACCAGGAAAAAGCCGAAAGAAAAACAACATTTATATGAATGTAACCAGTGCAGAAAAGGGATCACAACCGACCAATTCCAGTCTCAGTCCAGAAGAAAAAAATTTAATTAAACATATACAATGGCATTAAAAGGATAAAAGAACGGGAGGGGGGCATTTAAACTTCCAAACACACAAACACCTGAAAGAAAACATGTTTTTCACTTATGCAAATGTATTTCTCCAGTTCTGCAAGTATTTCTTCACTTCTGACACACTGTGGTATGTCTACATGGTCAGAAAATAAGACATTGAGGGTGTGGTCTAATTTCCACAACATCTATATTCAAAGTGAACTCTCTAAGGTGTGTGAGAGAGTATGTGTGAGAGTGTGTGAGTGAGTATATATGTACACACATATATAGACATATGTCAGTGCGCGTACTTTTTTGTATACACCACATGACATACAAATTTCTGCAGCTTGCTCATTAGCACTTAAAGATATATAAACTCCGCACAATACAATTAATGTAAATTATTTAAGGGCAAACGGATTTAAATTTCAACAGTACTGCCTATTCTTAACATCCTGACCTACTTTTTGTTTTCAAAGGAATCACTTTCTTGTTTGTGCAAAACTATTAATTTTGTCTGGACCTACTTGAAAATAATTTCCTTACCCTTATTTCAATTTCCTATATATTTAGCTTCTAGAATATCATTTTTTCAAGTTCTATAACTCTTAAAATCATGCTTTACATAAGTACCTCTCTCCAAGTATTACTTTTAATGCTGCCCATCATGAATATACAGAATTTCTGTGCTTCTGTCAAAAAATATTCTATACTATTTCAACAATGGTCTCATAATTTGACAATAAATTTGAATTTAAGTACAAGTCTCATCATACAAACTGAATATTTAATACACAAATGGAAAGATAGATGGTTACCAGATTAAATTCAATGAAATCAGAAACAAAAAGTTATTCTTCACTAATATTTATGGACTTTTGAAAATAAAAAGTAAAATCTACTTTATTCAGATAACAGAATGTAAAAGGGTCTACCAAATACCAACTTTGTAGTGACGCTTGCAGATCTTGCTCCTGAATTGGTGAATCCCTGGTCCTTGCACATACAATGCTCAACATGTTATGCAAAAAAACATACTGATCCTCTGCAGTTATTTTGTTTGAATTTTCTTAATTTCAGGACTATTTCTGCAAAATGCTCAATTTTATTACCACAAGGGGCACACTGGGCTACTCAAACATAATATCCATGTAATGAAAAGAATCTGCTTTCTACATCTGTTTGGCGTAAAATAAGCAGAGCCGACTTCAAATGTTATTCTCGAGACAAGGCAAAACATTTGTCCAGTTTGTTTGAATACCTTTGCTTGCTTTCATGCAAGTTTCCTGAAAGCATGTCTCGGTTTCTGCGGATTTATAAAACAGATGACAAAAATATTTAAGCAAAAGAAAAAAAAAAAAACAAGTAATGTGACAATGGCTTTCCGGGACAGCAGTTCAAGTTCCACATATTATACCAGCCATGCTATGCTGAACAATATTTAATCTAGTGCAGCATTTCTGAGTATATGCATATCTATCATCATCTACATAGACATCCACACAGACATATCTACATCGATATTACATATAATCTATACAGATATCCATAGCTATACTAATATCTTTCTCTTTATGTATACATATATATTACACACACACAGATTTTACAGCATCTTATACAAATGTTAAGCAGTATAAAATTACTTCCACAACATTTCTCTGAAAAACAAAAACACTACACGGTCAGAAAATACTTTATATCAAAAAATGTTCTATATAAAAAGGCCTGCTAACAAAAATGGGCCTGATATACAATGTAACTGGGAAGACATGATGCATTTGTTCGTTTGTCACAGCATTACAAATCAAATAGAAATAGGTAAACTACTACTTCACTACTATTCAGTATCGGTGTGAAGCACTGGTCTTAAAATAATGCACAGTCCATCTAGAAACACCAAAATTTTTTTTTTACTGAATACATTTTTGATTTTCAGAAACAAACATATATACAGTACGCATATCAAACAAATATTTACACAGTCAAAGCTTAAAGTGGAGAAACATTTCCAAAAACAAACATTACAAAACCAACTATTTACATAGGATGTCTATACTTGAAAAACTTTGTTTTCTTGAATGTATATTTAAATAAGATTATAATTTATTACAGTCTTCCGTTTCCAGCACTTGATTTACTTTCTGCCAGGCAATGCTTAAGGAAGTAGGTCGTTCTGTTCTTTCCCTGATTGTTTTCAATTCCAACTATGAGACCAATAAAACAATTTTCTTGAAAGATTTAAAATTGGAAGGAGTTACAGCTTTCCAGTTCTGTGTAATATTTTTCCTTGCAATAGCAAGGACAGTCCACAAAATTACACATTTTTGCCTTTGAACACAAGATAGCACGGGGTGTATTAAAAACACTAGAGATTTTGTAAGTTGAAAATTATCAGCAAAATTGTATTTTTAACTACATCTTAGTTAACTTATGACACAGAAAGCAGAAGTCATAGTACACTCACAAAATGCTGTACATCCAAAACACGTAAAAAAACTTCCTATCAAAAATGTTTAAATATATCAAAAATGCTCTATATAAAAATGCTTTCGATCAAAAATTCTATGGCAGCCATACAGGCACGATACACATCTGGAGTGTGACAATCTACTATTATGAACTCCAGCAGCATTGTTTTTAATGTTAGCTTCATATTTTGTCTTATATCTATGCATCTATTAATGCATCAAAATCACTCTAGGTACTTCTTTGTTACAGTTTAACATGTATTACAACAAACTGACCAACTGTTCATCTTTTTCGAGACAGAGAATGCTCTACAAAAATACAAATAACCCTTATATATATATATATATATATATATATATATATATATACACACATACATACACACATATACATATATACACACACACTTTAATTTTTCCCCCTTTCCTCACAGAAGGTTGTACTACATACAATATAAAGTGATTTATTCTGTCATCTTAGATAATATGACAAAATAGATAAATTATACCATCTTATGGAGGTACATACACATTTACAGTTGCGACGAAAGTAGCACTTATGTATTTTGCTAAGTCACTGACTTTTAAATAAAGTAAAAGCACTACTATCAGTGTGGTATGTACAAGTATTAACACTTGCATTACTTCTTGTACTCAAGGGTACAGGGTTTAATTCCTTCCACCTCTACTTGCCTGACTCTAAACAAGTCACTTAACCAGACAGTACTTCCAAGATACGCAGGCAGCGCCACATGGCAGAGGGATGTGATCTGGTCATCAGTTTCATAGGTTTAGAGTTTATTATGTCTGGAAGACATTTTACTTCCTTTGTACACTGTCAAACAAATTGTTTTTTTACTCCCAGGTCCTCACTGAAAATAGGCATTACCAAGCAGGGGCTAGCCCAGTCAACAAACTGAAATAAATAATACATAAATAAAAGACCGCAATTTAAATACATATTTTTCAAAGATTATGGTCTTTGTATTGTCTAAGCCACAGTGGTTCAGTTGTAGCGTTGTCGCCTCACAGCAAGAGGTTCTCCCGTTCGATTCTCGGCTGGAGCGCCTTATGTGTTAAGTCTGCATGTCCTCCCCGCGTTCGAAACACATGCGTGAATGTGTGCCTTTGTTGAAGGTTGGGCGTCAGGCTGGCACCTCGGCTCCATAAAAATCGGCTGCCAATCATTAGCAGACCGGAGTTCCGCTGTGGCGACCCCTAACCGGGAAAAGCCGAAACAACAACAACATGGTCTTTGTATGGTCTGCAACTCCTGTGCTCTTCTATCCAGTCAATGTTACTTTGATTGTAATATTTAAAATTCACAATTCTACCCAGTACATTGAATAATGTCTACATAAATATCATATATAATGAAATAACTTATGGTACAAACTCTTTTCAATATCAAGTGAAGTCTTTTTTAGATGTAATTACTACTACAACTGCATTAAAGGACAACCGCACCCACAGGCTCAAAAACATGTTTATTTCATCATGGTTTGGTGTTTCCTGCATTTTAACAACACTCTGGGACTATTTACAGGTTTTTAAATATTTTTATACGTAATTTCTGAGTCTGACCACATGGGTTCTGGCATCTAGAAGTAATTTTGATTGTTTAGTCTGCCTCTACATATCCCATAATGCAGTGCTCATCTGTAAAATGTTACATCATGCAGGCCTCTTTCTTTCTAAAGCTCCCATCACTGCACTGATTTTACATGCATTCACTGCTGTCTTCCAGTCAGTTAGTTTTAAGTAACATTTCATGCCGTTAATGACTACTTAAAACACAATCTGTGCAAATGCCACAGAACAGACTTTCAAAGTGCTTTTTACTGCTGCTTCTTTTTAGAATGGCTAAACTGCATTTTTTTTTTTGCGAAGCCTGAATTGCACTACTTTAACTCATCTCACACCCCTTTCACACCTAACTTTCCTAGCTGTCAAAGTGCTAAGGGTAATTTGAGCTGTTAGTTGCTGCGATTGACAACTCACAGCAGCAAACTTGACTCATGTAGTGTTTCCTTGTTCTAGCCTTTACTTTCTGTATGGGTCGGGGAAGGATCAGGGAGCTGTGCCATCACAGCATGGGTGGGTTTTTAGGATGGTCATGGTGACGTCAGTTTGGGGAGGGAATTGGCCAGAAAACTACCTGTATTCAGTGGCCTTGATGACATCAATTACTTGGAGACTTTTCCAGGGCAGGCTAAAAGTTTTTTGAAAGTGAAACGACCACAGTACAGTAAGGCACTGTTCTAGTGGAGAGAAACAGTCAATTTAAAATATTTTAAATGCTGTGTTGTTTTTTCATAGCAGGGACAATAAATAGGGAGGACAGAGAAGTTGAGAATTTAATAACAGAATCCCGTTGTCCTTTAAGTACTATGCCAGCAGATTCAAATGTTCCTCTCTCAATGTATTCCTACCCTATGAAACAGGTAATCTTAATGACCTGATGGGTAGGCACAAAATTACACCAGGGTTATCATGTAAGTCTCCGGTCAATTTGGGAAGTAAGAACTGTTAAATGCATGAAAGGGATGGCAAAAACTTATATTTGCCTGCTTAACGGTTTATATAGCTAGCCATCTTATGGTTCCCCCATGATCACTTGCCTTGTATGTTCCCAACTCTGTGGAATATGCTTATCCATCACTGACATCTTTGTCACCATTCCACCTCTAGCCATCAGGTGGGAGTTAACTGGTCAGAGGAATAAATGCTGAGCTGTGTGTAGATACCATGGTGAATGCGCCCCCCCCCCCCCACACACACACACTTTGCACTGTACATGTAAATGCAAACTATTACAACAATCAGATGGGTGAAACACACGCAAAAGCAAAGCAGGCAGACAGGCAGCTGTACTTGCATATATCAGGATCCCAAGCAGTCACGGTGTCTGAGGTCCTGTAAATGAATGCATGTAACAATGACATACATGTATGACTACTGTACTAAAGTAGAGATATAGGTGCAAGTGTACAGGTATGGAGCTAACAGCACAATACAGTGGGTACTAATGCTATGTTACACTGACACAGGACAAATACAGTGCTGAAATGCACACCCCAAGGTATATTTATTATTTTGGCATTGAGCTTGAGAACATGGTTCTGGCACCAAGCATCTGTTTCGGTAAGGCCCTTTTGTAGAATATCCACATCATTTGGGGATTCAATAATGGCTCCCAGTTTGCAGTCATCGGCGAACTTTGTTAGCCAGAGTCCCTTAGTGTTGTGGTCTGTACATAAGAGAAGTAGATGCCCAACAAGAGCGGTCCCAGGACTGAACCCGGAGATACTCCACCTGCCTGGAGCTGGATTTGGAGTCACGTAAGAGTCTGACTGGCAGGGTGCATCTCATGTATGGTAAGTGAAACTTGACTGGTTTAAGAAAATGAATTATGCTACATTTTTTTTTTAATTTGAGACCATTGTTCTTGCACCAAATTTTAGTATATTCTAACCTATGTTGTAGCATTTGTAGGTCAGTTGAAGATCGAACACCACCAGATTTATAGACATCTGCAACTTAGTTAACCACAGGTTAGGAGTGCAGGTTGTACAGTGACAAACCAGGAGGGTAAAACACAATAACCCTGGTGGGTGAGGGTGTGTGCCACACACAGGTTGATATATGCAGTGTAAGTGCACTGTCAAGTACAATGATGTTGCACTCCTATGGACAGGCATGCTTGCCATACACGCCTGTGTAACAAAGATTTCAATTAAAAAAAAAAGTCATTTTAATACTACTGCAGAATCCCGGTGACTTGAATGTATTAAATTTAAACTGCCACACAAGTTCATGTCTATCTAATGCCACTTCCACATCCCCACCCTTTATGTCTGTACTAAGTTTTTCAAGTACGAAAAACAGATAGTGTAAAATTAGCACCCTTGCTATGTTTGGCAAATGCCCTACTTTTATCACCCTTCCTAACATGTTCAGATATTCTTTCTTTCATATTTCTACTAGTTTGACTCAATATAGAAAGAATCACACATTAAACACGGAGCACGATATATTACATTCTTACTTTCACAATTAAATCTGTCTTCATTCACAATGGCCATCCCTACATATAAATTAACATAAGGGCTATTAGAAATAAACTTTCACTAACTGCATCCAAAATATGAATAGCTTTTTGTAAAAAAACGGAAACCTTTATTGTATTAAGATGTGACTGGTTAGACAATGTCATGTGACTTTTAAATGTGTATATTTAATGAAAATTTTTAAACAAAAATTTTCAGTGTCTGTAGTAGTTCCAGTATACAGTCAAACGGAATGAAAGCTCTTCCACTGTGTGGTTTTATTTCTTATTAAATTTGGTAGCAAACGTAATTCCACTGTTCAGCATGTCCTTTGGATCGATTTGTTTTTTCGTGGGCTACCTTGGTGTATTTGAACTTTAGTTGATTGGTTATCTGCACTGACCTCCCAAAGGTCTGTGCATATAACGAATCACCTCCCCTGTCTCATATCAGAATTACAGCTAAGGAGCTCCACAGGCAATTTATATATTGTCTCTCTCCAAGTAACAAAATATTGTTCATAGACCGCACAGTGTACTACCAATCTACAACTAGTATCTGTATGCCTCGACAAACACCTATGTGAAAGTATGAGGCTCTAATCTATCACTGTGTGCAATAACCACATTGGCCACCAGTGACATCAATGCCATGTCGTCAGGTTACTAAACTTCCCTTATGTGGGCCTGCATTCCTGCTTGCTAAAGCTGTCCCAGTGTACTACACTGCTAACATCTGCATGGTATAATGCAACAAAAAGCATTACATTTTGCACATCACAAGCTACATTTACATTTGTCTACACAAGCGCAGTCAGTGGTATATGAACTAACACCACTGGATGGACACCATGTCAGACTTGCTGTTGTGTTTTATGCAATGTCTTCATGAACAGTACCACTGCTTGGGACCATCTCTCCACAAGTTCTCCCATTCTATGTGCGAGCAGGAGCAAATACTGCCCAGATGCCCATAACTGTTATCCTTGTATTGTAACACACTTGACATGTAAAATAAAGCATGTTTGGATGGTCCATAGCTCTGATGCATCACAGGAGTATATGTTATGCAGTCAGCGAATGTGAACACATCCCTGCATGCCATAATGGCATCCATCATATCCACATTTGTATTACTATGTTGTGGCTGTGGAGGCCATGTACTCATAGGAATGTGGGCACTATCCACATACATGTTGTCAGGCTCAATGTATAAATCAATAAAGGCCTACAACACTGACTACCATATGTAACAAACTTCACATTGCCATTACCCATATCCATGTACATGCCTCCCCTCTGGCTGTACTTTATTACATTTACACTGCTGATTTAATTTCTCCAAGTCTTTTGGGTTCTAATACATGATGAGAATGGACCACATTCCTAAGTCAAATGAAATCAGAAATGTTTCAATCTTTTGTCAGCTAAAAGTGCTCTTTGCATCACCTGCAATGTGCCCAGAAATAACTCCTGCAATTCATACACAGTTACATGTATCAGTAGCCTATCTAAACACAACTATATTTTTATCGATACCCATTCCTCTTACTACTATCTGAATTGTCTGGGTATCCCTTCATCCACACTGCCCTCGTTTCTACCTGCACATCCTGTAAAACACTGTAATCACTGGTGGTAGCAATTTCAATGATTAATGCACTACTATATTGTTTTTTCTCTCATCTATTCTTAAAACTGTTGGCAATGGGTAATCCTATGTGATATAAACTTATTTTCTATAATGCCTTGTGGCTCCTCTTTCCAATGCTTTTCAGCTACTTCAACACTGTAATGTTTTTATAATCCTCAGTGCAACAGTTTTGCCACATTATTATGCCTTTCAGTATACAGGTCCTCTGCCATTATTGTATCACATCAAGAGGTTTGACTTGTTTCCAATTCTGTTTTACAAAACATGCATATGTCCACTTCTCTGACAAGTTCAACAGACTTTGTAAACCAACATGTACTTAGTCCACTATCCTGGGCTGCCAATATTAACCTTTCATATTTTGATTTAAATTCACCTCTCCTTAACCATTCCTGCGTCAGATTTTGATCGATATTTGTTCCAGGAGTTTTCTGTACTTGCAACTTTATTTATGCCGTTTCCACATTTCTTGCATTCTTATCTGATCCTTCACAGACACAGACACACACAGACACACACAGACACACACAGACACACACAGACACACACAGACACATTATAATATATTTTTGGCACATTCAGTTGCTGGCTGATTTTTTTTCTACTTCTGGTTTGATTTCTATTCCAGCTTGACACTGATATGCTTCTGCTAAACTATGCAGGAAAGCCATCTTAGACTTTCTCTCCTCCAGTTTTAAAACTTTCATTGTGTTTGGATCTTGTGAGGTAAGCAGACAAGTCTGCAGTCCTACGATTGCAGATCTATACAGGTAATTGATTTCAAGGAGGCTCATACCTTCTTCAACATAGAGAATATATAATCTCTGTATTCGTTGATTTTTATAAATCATTTTAAGCTGGAGCTCCTTTGTGGAATCTGCATGTCCTCCCCGCAGTCGAGTGCCGTTAAAGACATGGAGGTAGGTGCGTGCGTGAATGGGTGCGCCTTCTTTGAAGGTTGGACGTAGGGCTGGCAACTCGGCACCGTAAAAAAATCCACTGTCAATCATTAGCGGACCGGAGTTCCGCTGTGGTGATCCCTAACTGGGAAAAGCCGAAAGACATTAGTTTTTAATAAATCATTTAAGCATAAAGCATTTTTCTTGTTTTCCTGTCCAACTGATCCAATACTTTTTGAGGTCAGTGAGTCGCCCCAAAACTGCAAGTCAGAACAGGAAGAGCAAACTGCTTTACAGCTTGGCTTTGTTCTTAGATGTCAAGGCTGTTTTCAGAATTCATTTTAATATAATAGGATACTGCGGTGGTGGTGCTGCGGTAGCATTGTCGCCTCACAGTAAGACGCTGTCCAGTTCGATTCTCAGCTAGAGCGCCTTCTGCGTGGAGACATGCGTGCATGGGCGTACCTTCGTTGAAGGTTGTGCGTCAGAGCTGGCAACTCGGCACGTAAAAATCTACTGTCAATCATTAGCGGACCGGAGTTCCGCTGTGGCGACCCCTAACCGAGAAAAGCCAAAAGACACAACAACAAGGAAGGAATATTCCTATAATAGGAAGAAAATATTCCTTACCAAGTTTTGTTCGCATTTGTTCATGTTTTATTGTTGATCCTTCAATTCCTGAATATTTATACATTCCATCCTGCTCATGTTCCTTTATATGACATTCCTGTCCCAAAATATTTTTTTGGTGCTTCAGCTTTCCCGCTTTAAATGTTGTTTTTGCACATGTATCATGACCAAATGACATTTGTCTATCATCTGAGAAAGTTCTGACCGCTAACAGTTGCGCTTTCAGTTCTTCATCTGATGAGCTATACAGTTTTAAATCATCCACAAAAGAAGATAAGAAGTTTTTACACTTTATTGCTTTCTGGAAGCCAAATTGTAACCATGATCTAATCTGTTAAGTAGATTGCTTAATGGGTTAAGGGCAAGACAAAAGAGCAGTAGTGACAGAGTCGCCCTGGAATATCCCCCTTTGAATTTTTATCCCTGGAATAATAATTTGCCCTTTATTATGGCTTAGCTGCAGAGTGGTTTGCCAATGTTTCATGGTCACTGTAATTAACTGATCAATGTAGGGTATATCTTATACATCTATAAACACTCCTTTATCCATCAGTGTGGGATGCTGTCAAATGCTTTTTTTGTAGTCTATCCATAACAAACTTAGGATTCTTCCCCTTTTTACAATTCTCTACAATACCCTGAAGTTCTGGAAGCTGTTTAGCTGTTACATGCTATGCAGGATATAACCCATATAGTGTAGATTACTGCAGCACTGATCGAGATGAAGAACATTACTGTATACTGTCACTAAAGTGAATTTCTGACATTCTTTAAAAATAAAAATAAATAAAAAAGAAAAGAAGCACATGACTTGCCATAGCCTTTCTTTGCTTAAAATCAATACATGTGTTAATACAGCATTCTACAGTCATGATACCACCTAGGATGCCAATTACAAATATGCCCTGTATGTTATGATAGTCGACATCTTGATGCAGCTTCATCATGCTGTATAGCTGTCTTAACTGATAAACAGGAACATTTGGCTTAACAATGAAGTTTTGATTAGAAGCTACTTGTTCTTGAATGTTAAAATTACTCTGAAAACATAACTGTTAAACAAGGACCTTTTTTGCAAATCATTTATAATGAGCCACTCGCTCATTATTCTCTTTAATGGCATTCAAGATGCAAATCAGATAAATAAAGATGATCAAATATGGCACAATTTATGAAGTCAGCATTTTCTCAAACATCAGCATCACACATACTCAACCAATTTATACAGTGCAGCTACACGACCAATGAAAGAAGCATCAGTTAGGATGACCCATTATGCTAAGGCTATCATTTTGTGTCCTATAGGCATCGACTTCCTGTTACTTGCAAAACCCCCAACCAAACTACTTATAAACTGAAATGCACTTTGGGAGGTAGTTCTACAAAACATATGCCATGCAGCCTGAAAAGCTGCAGAAAATGGAACAACTGTAAATACAAATGGAAACATGTTGTACATCCCATCTACAAAAAGGTGAGCACTGCAGCAAGTATACAAGCAATCATCGGTGTGCAGTGACATACAAATAAACGAACCAAAAATCAATCCAAAAAAATCAGCGACCAAGGAACGAGCCAAAATAAAAATTTAAATAATAATTCACTCTTTATTAATACAAAAAATAATAATAAAGCCTTAAAATCAAGCGCTTTTGTCTCTGACCATTCAGAGACTTTTTCCAAGATAAATTACAATCAGTAAAACAGTCATTTAAATATCACAGCACACCCCAAACTAATCAGCCAATCAAATCAGCATTTGAGTACAATATAGCAACATTCCCACAGACATCTTTAAAGGCATAATAAATGCAGTTACAGAAACATAACTATAAATACACAAATATAAACACACAATACATAATTATATATATAAACTAACTAAATAAACATACCTAGCCATTCCAATTTAATTCAACTGTCTTTACTACCCCCAAATATCTATAGAATATTATCTCTCTAATGCCTTAAGTTTCAAAAAACAGGCTATTGAAAAAGATTAATTTATACCAGGCCACTGGGTTTCATTACTTCTTAATTGCCTGTCTTTCAACTTGTAGTGGCCAAGGACTACCCCTTGGATCTACCTGAAAAAGTGTTCAATAATAGTAAACTTAAGCATGACCAGAAGCTTCATTACAATGTTTCACCAGGGCATTAGTATCCTTCTTTAATCTAATGTTCCTCATATGTTCATAAATGCGAGATTTTAACTCTCTCGGTTTTCCCTATATAAAAACATGGACAATTTATACACAGAGCACAGTACACCACTTTTTCCATCTGACAAGATCAAATTCTATTCATACATACCTTCAACCCATTTATATTAAAGGATGAACCTTCCATTATGTAACTACAATAGTTACAAAGGCCACACTTTTTCATAGAGCCTTCCATTCGTCCACTACCCCGGCTTTCAAAAACATTTTTAAGATATAATGCCTTCCTATATACAATAATGGGATTTTCCCCCACACATTGCCCAATATCATTATAGGAGGACACAATAACCCAAGTTCTAAAATAAAATATCAGCAATTTGTTGACTGGCCAAATTGTAAGTAGTAATGAAAGCAGACCTAAAATTAGTGCTTTTTATATTATTGATATTATTCTGACCCTCAAAAAGTGTGTTAGATACAATACTCACATTATTCAATAAACAAGCAGTCTCATTAATGGCTTCCAAACAATTTGATACACCGCGGTTATAAGATAAAATACCGTTAAAGAAACCCCTTTCTCTCCTGTTGATCACCTCCAACATTACATCATTAACCAAAGCAACTGGATAGTCCCTTTTTAAAGGCATATATTTCAATAATACAAATTAATTTAAGAATGCATTAAGAGAAGAGACCATCCGTGCAGCCCTCATGAACTGCCCCTTCACCACCACTCTCTTTTGTTTTTATGGATGAGAGCTGCAGAAATACAATAAACTGTTGGAGTATGTTTCCTTTCGGAAAATCACTGATGTAAACCTTTGAGAGGGGATGTCTTTTACAAGTCAAACATCCAAATAAGAAATGTCTTTTAATCCCACTGTATGACTGAATTTTAAAAAAAGAGGCTGAACCAGTAATGTAAGACAAAACGTCTGAAATCATATCCTTAGGTCCATCCCAAAAAAATAAAGATGTCGTCCAAAAATCAGACATACATCTTACAGTGGATATAGAAATATGAATTAAATAGAAATTTCTTTTCCCACTGTAGCATAACCATATTAGCATAAAAGCCCCCACAAGGGGATGGATGAAGTCTGGATGAAAAACTCCTTTTCAAAAAATATACAATTATTCTTTAAAACCAAATCAAATAACTGTTCATATACATTAATACTAGGCTAGGGTACACCTTTCTGCAACAAAAAAAAATCACATACCCATTCCAGACCAATGCCATGGGGGATCATCATATATAGTTCTCGCACATCTAAAGTAATGAAAACACCAGTTTATAAAAATTCCAATCCATTGATCCTCTCAAAGAAGTCCTGCACAAATTTACTTCATTAGACAATAGGGATTTCAACTTAATATCCAAAAACTTAGTCAGGGGATAGGTAATAGAACCCAGACCATCCACAATTGGACGCATGAGAGGGTCTAAGATGCTCTTATGCATTGTGGGTAGTCCAAAAATATGTGGAATTTTTGGATGGGAAACGGATAAAAAGTTGAACTCGTCTATACAAACTGAACCCTCAATGAGCAAATCATTAAGGTTCATAGGTAGGTATTAGGCTATCTCCCCGAAGGCATTTATAAGCCTAGCCAGAATGTGTTGGCTTCTGCCGCCTCCTTAGATTAGTTCCCTGTGCCTCTGTCCAGCACAGCCACTGAAGTGATGCCCGGGATAAACTTTCTGTTTCCCATCCACCCGTCAAGGTTTCTTTTGAAGAGTGTTAGTGAGGAGCTCTGCCTAATGTATATTGGGATCTTGTTCCAAAGCATGGGAAGTCTCTGGGATAGGAATCTATCCCTCCATCACGTC
The DNA here is from genome assembly GCF_019279795.1 of Protopterus annectens. NCBI lineage: Eukaryota > Metazoa > Chordata > Ceratodontiformes > Protopteridae > Protopterus > Protopterus annectens. Next base: position 780,413,169 of record NC_056726.1, on the reverse strand, counting down.
CTATTTATTGTTGTGGTGAAGTTCAGATCCCTAGAGCGTGAAGCTCGCGGGGATGAGGTTTTCTTTAGGTGGAGCATGTCCATCAATTCTGGGTTGGACATGGCCTTGTATGTCAGACAGAGATCACCTCTGAATAGGTGCAACCGAGTACAGCTGGAGTTACTTCAGTCGAGCTGCATAGGGCATCTGTTTGAGGCCAGTGATCCTCTTGGTGAGGTACTTCTGTGATCTTTCCAGCTGTTGCAGGTGTCTTGTAAAGTACATCCCAAATAGGGTGCTGTACTCTATGATGGGTCTGATGAGTAGAGGGGCACAATGACCGCTTTTGATCTGGATGCAAACTCTTTTGTGATTAGGTGGGCCACATAGAAGGATTTTCTAACCAATTTGGCAATGTGATTATCAAAGGTGAGATTACTATCTGCTTGGGTCCCCAGATCCCTTATTACGTCTTCCGTATTTGGGGGACCAGCACCTACGTGGTAGTTTGTGGGTACTTTGTTTTTTCCAAAGGGGATAACTATGCACTTTTTGGCATTTGGCTTGAGGCCATGATTTTGACACCAGGTATCCGTCTCAGTGAGACCCTTTTGGAGGATGTCTGTGTCAGCCGGAGAGTCAATTATAGCCCCTAGTTTGCAGTCATCTGTGAACTTGGTCAGCCATAATCCTCCTGTGCTTGCCTGTACCTCTGAGAAGTACATGCCGAACAGGAGGGATCCTAGGACTGAGCCCTGGGGAACGCCACTTGTAACCAGTTTAGAGTCGGACCTAGCTCTCAACTCTCACCATGTGGGTTCTGACCGTGAGCAAGTTGGCAACCCATCTTGTCATCTTGTGACGTAGGGGTTTATGTTCAGGCTGGTGAGCTTGTCTATAATACCCAGAAAGGGGAATGGTGTCGAAGGCCTTAGCAAGGTCTAGGTAGGCTGTGTGTACCACCTTTCCCTCATCTACAGCCTTGGTAACTGTTTCAAAGAAGTCCACCAGGTTTAGGAGGCATGATCTGCCCTTAAAGCCGAACTTGGTAGGGTCCAGTGTTTGGAGGTTCCCAATGTCTCTGTTAATGAGTTCCATGATGATGCGCTCCATAGCCTTGCAGACCAAGCAAGTCAGGCTTATAGAGCAATAGTTCCCGGGGTCTGTTGTTGCTCCACCTTTGTGGAGTGGAATGACCGTTGCCGTGCGCCACTCTATGGGTACGTAGCCTGTGGAGAGGCTGAGTTTGAACAGTGCATTTAGGTGAGGGGTTAGTCTTTGAGCTAGTGTAGGACGCAGCCTGGGACACCATCCGGTCCCATTGATGCTGTGTTTTTGGCTTTGGAGAGGGCTGTTTTAACCTGGGTGTCTGTGATTTCACGGACTCTACATTCTTCTGGTATGGTTATGAGCCCTTTTGGGGGTGAAGTTTGCATTGAACCTGTCTGCCAGGATGTTGGCGATATCTGTCGGTCCAGTGTATTTTGTGCCATTCTGCACCAACTCTGAGCAGATCTGAGCATTGCCACTTAGATTCTTGACATAGCTAAAGAATGCCTTGTGGTTATCTTTGGAATCCTTGGCAATTTTTCTTTCAAAGCTCGCCTTGGATGATTTTATGAGGGAATGTAGTTTCTTGCTTATACTGATCAGGGATGTCTTCCCTTCTTGGGATTTTACTCTTTTCAGTACTAGTTTCCTCCTTCTATTGTATAGCTTGTTTGTGGCAGGAGTCCACCAGACTGGTTTACTTTTCGTGGAGGAGTGAGTCTTGGTTTTGCTTGGGATGGCACGATCCATGCATTCTTGTAGGTGCCCGTAGAATGCATTAGTAAAGGATTTTGCAGCTTGGACAGCGTTATCCTTCAGCATGGGGGGCTTTGAAACTTTCCACCTCAGTCTCGGGCGGATTACATGTGCTTGAAATATGCAATGGATTACTCACGTGTTCAACAAATTTAAATAAAATATTCAAATTCAATTTCCTCACAAAATGTTTCAGATCGACCAATATATAAGCTACATCACAGTTTTAATAGGAACAAAGGTCAAACCTTTAGATAGTAAGTCACAATCATTCACATCTATTTGTAAGGAAGAAAAATTAAACGCATTAAAATCCTCTTTGGTATTTTTAAGAATTGTACATTTATTACTAGCATATTCCTGTGATGTTAATTACAGCCCTGATGTCCTCCCCTACCCAGTCTGAGAAGTTGTTTGGCCTCCCCATCCTCTGTTCATAGGGTGGACTCCTTGGCCGGGACATCACGGTTGCATCTGTCCCTCAGTATTTCGGACCTTCTCAATGGTGGAGAACCCTCTTGTTCAAAAAAAAAGTTCCTGATTATTATCCACAACCATTGGGTCAGAACTGGGGCCACTACCCCAAACATGAGATGTTGGGGGTAAGCAGTATTGTTGTCGTATTGAGCCCTGCCCCTCTCTATGTTTTTTTCAATTTTCTATTTTTATATACATTTATGAACATCTGAGGGACATTAGATTAAAGAAGGATACTAATGCCCTGGCGCAACATTGTAATGAAGCACCTTGTCACACTAAGTTTACTGTTATTGAACCCTTTCAGGTAGATCCTAAGGGGTGGTCCTTGGCCACTACAGCTTACAAGACAGGAAGCCCTATGGCAATTAAGAACCAACACAACCCAATAGCCAGGTATAAATGAATCTTCTTCAATAACCTGTTTTTTGAAACTTAAGGTATTCGAGAGATAATATCATATAGTTATTTGGGGGTAGTAAAGACAGTAGAATTAAATTGGAATGGCTAGGTATGTTTATTTAGTTATAGTTTTATATATATATATATATATATATATATATATATATATATATATATATATATATATATATATATACACACACACACACACACATACACGTATGTGTGTGTGTGTGTGTGTGTATGTATGTGTATCTATATCATTAGCGGACCAGAGTTACGCTGTGGCGACCCCTAACTGGGAAAAGCCGAAAGACATGTTTCTGTAACTGCAGTTATTATGCCTTTAAAGATGTCTGTAAATGCTGCTAGTGTCTCTCTTTAAAAAGGATGGGTCGTTGCTAAACTGATTTGTATGTTTTCAACGATTTTCAATTTTTCACTGGCTGATTAGTTTGGGGTGTGCTATGATGATATTTAAATGATGGTTTTACTGATTGCAATTTATCTTGAAAAAGTCTCTGAATGGTCAGAGACGAAAGCGCTTGATTTTAAGGCTTTTTTTTATTTTTATTTTTTGTATTAATAAAGAGTGAACTACAATTATCTTAACTGTTATTTTGGCTTGTTCCCTGGTCGCTGAATTTTTTGGATAGCTGTGCAGTGACAATATACCCATCAATGGAGGGAAACAAACAAGATACTCAAATCGCACCAACACAGAAGCTACTGTAGGACCCTTATAATATCCAGAGGGAGAACTAAAGACACTTGCCAAATATACAAGACAGCTTGTTACCCATAGTATGTCCTAGTGCTTTTGGCTGCAGAGTGGCACAAACAGGTGTACGTATAAAAACAGCAATAAAACAAACATCTAGAGTACCAGGGGCACATACATGGACACCCTTATAAGTTATAAATAGGGTAGAATAACAATACAGAGGAAAACAAGAAATGGGGGGAAGCAGAAATCATAGAAACTCAATAAAGGATAACAATTAGGAAAGTGCCAGCTGGAGGTAAGGCAAGACACCCTTTTTTTGTAGTGGCAAAGCAACGTTTACTATAACACAGCTGGAGATGAGTGAACGTTGAGAAGAAAACAGTAATAAGAAAGAGGTAGGACAGTGTGCAAAGCGAAAGAGGCAAACAAGGGGGGTGTGCATACATTAGGATCGTTAGGCATGAGGCAGATGGAGACAAACAGACACTGAACAAATGGAAATGGAAGGTGGAACAATTCACAGAGTATGGAATGCACACAATATGATGATAGAGTACACCAGACTGGGAATATGGTTGGCTTTAGGCACCATGTAATCTGCTACTCAGCCCTGAGGGGAACTACACTGATCCACCATCAGTACATGAATCAGTGCAGTCAATGACATGGGTGGGGTTCCTTTTGGTGATCCCAACGATCAGTGCCAGCCAGGTGAACAAATCAGCTACCTGCTCCTGGAGGTGCTCCATGTAGCAGAACCAGGTTTACAACTACCAACTTGAGCTTAAGATGCAGCTTGATGCACTACATGCAATGCTGCTGGGCAACCTGATGATGACAGGTCACTCCCTCCACCAACTATTGTATATGACAGGACATCAAGTGCAACACCCCATCCTCATTTGTTGCCATTCTTTTCCCACCTGCAGCAGTTTTCAATGTAGTTCAGATCTCAGTCTACCTATGCTGAAAGAGAAAGGATAACGGGAGTAAAAAAAAAAAACTGTGCTAGGAGGAACAATCCATGACAGCACAGCATGTACATCGTAACACCCCCCCCCCACCCACCCAATTTCCCAGTATTCAGGCAGGTGGATGGCTCCTTTATGTAAATACATATACCTACACAGATATATTATTTTGGAATACACTGTGACACACCTCATTATTACAGTCTCATTTTGAAATGGATCTCTACAACTACACCACAAAAAAGTTCTTCACAATAACCCACTGTAAAACATCAATTATATGCCACAAAAAGACATTCAAATAATAGAAATAAATATGGGGAGGTCGCCAAAGCAATGAATGAAGGCAAAATGGTTCACTCTACCTGCCTTGAGCTAGCCAAGGCATTTGACAATACCTCATTCGGACATTGTTGACAAACTCAAGAGGTTATGTATAAACTCTTAATGTCACCCAATGGATAGCCAGCTGGCTCACATACAGGACCAGGAACTTAGAATCTGGAGTCCACCTCTACAAAGAGGCCTAATGAAATGGAGTCCCTCAGGGATCAGTTCTAGGATCTCCCCTTTTTGGCACTGCTTCTCTGAAGTCAAGCCAATGCCAAGGGCCCCTGGCTGACTACATTTTGCAGATAACTGCAAATTAGGAGCAGTCACAGAATCCCCCACTGACACAAACGTTCGCCAAGAAGGGCTGACACAGACAAATAACTTGTGTTGGAGTCATGGACTAAAGCTAAATGCCAAGAAATGCATAACTGTTATCCTTTGGGAAGTCATATACCCCTAATTAACTATCATGTTGCCAACAAACATCTAAGAGTCAACCCAGTAGTTAGGGACTTGGGGATTCGTACAGTGTATCTAGCCTTTTACCATCACATGTCTACAGTAGTGAGGAAATCATTCTATGTTCGGCAACCTATAAACAAAGGTATGACATATCTAGGTCCAAGGAGGTCACTGTTCCACTGTATTCGGCATTAATCAGACCTATCATTGGAGTACAATGTCCCCTTTGGTATGCACCTAACCAGGCACATACAGTAACTGGTATCCACAGAGATTTCTCACTAAAAGAATATTGGGCATAAGTAACATGCCCTGTGCAGACAACATCAAGACCCTATCCCTGTACTCTGTCTCCTACAGGCTGTTGAGAGGACATACATGCATACATAAATACAAGGCATCGGCAAATTGTCAGATGGACCCTGCATATCTGCAAAATGAACAGAACCAGAATTTCCCGTTCTGAAGACTTGCACCTTGCCTGGGATATAAACAGGACCTGCTTGAGAGACAGGAATGTATCCCACAGACTACCCCTACTCTGAAACAGGCTCCTCATCCATATGAAAAAGAGTTCCTCTCCAGCACAATTCAAATGTAACTTGGACAACTGAATAGGAAAGAGGAAATTCAGCCCTGGTTGGACACTTATATCTCTAATGGACACAGGCAGCCTGTAAATGCTTCATCTCCAAAGTTCCTGCTTAAGCTAAGCAAGGGTACCAGAACTTGTCAGAGACTTGGGATTCACAGTTAGGCTTAAAAAGGACAAACAGCAGAGCAGTCCCAAAGAAAAAACGAAGGCAGATGTAGGAGCAAATAAATTTAATAAAGACCAGGATTAAGCGCTTTCATAAACAAGTTACTTAATCAGAATCAAATTGCTAAAAGCACACACCATCCTTTTGTACCCCTCCCCAGGATCACATGATACATCATTGCCTCTAATAAAAACTCTTAAAGCACCAGTACACACTAAATGTTAAAACAAACTAAACCATAAATTGAAAACATAGTCACACACCACAAAAATTCATAGTACATAATAAACTGAACCACAATGATGCCTAAACCTTTTAATGCATTTAAAAACAAAAAAATGATAATAACGTGGAATATGTCAAGGAACATTAAATTAAAATAAAAAAAATAAACCCAGTTTATACCACATAAGCCTTAGTATACTGGCTATAGATAAGTCCCTCATTTAAGCCTGGATGGTTAGTAGCAGGGTGAAGAAGCCGGATAAAGGGGGTGGGGTGGCTGTCATGAATAAGGATGACTACTTACACAAAATGATGGGACACAAACAACTGTGACCTGTATGAGGAAACTTCTTTAAATTACATCAATTTAGTGTATCAGAGAATTGATTTTTTTCCTTCAGGACATGGCTGATACAGGTGAAATCACCGGAGAGGTTCATAAGTTTTTACAAGTCTTACATCCAGTGGTGCCTTGTATCTTTGGAATCCCAAACATTCACAAATCCACCACCGATCCACCTATGTGCCCCATAGTCAGTGCCAGTAAGTCTGAAACCCACCCCCTTGGCATATATGTAGACACGCTGCTTAAGGATGTTTTAAAACCTTTTGGTCACATTTGCCAATATTCTTTGGATTTTTTTTATTAAAATTGAAGGAAGTTGAATTTTCCAAGAATTGTGTATTTTTAACAGTGGATGTCAAGAAACTATTTAATGTGATACCTCATGAATTGGGGCTTGAGTGGTTCCATGAATCTTTATGTGAACACACTGAATTTAACAACAACAAAGTGAATGTTTCAGTTTCTTGCATGGAAATGGTTTTGAAATACAATGTGTTTCTAGAGGGACAGTACTACCATCAAACTAAAGGGGTAGCTATGGGAGCCTCGTGCCCCCATTTTCGCTAACATTGTTTTTATTACAATGGAAAAGAAAAATTTTGTTTACCCACTTTGAAGTAAAGCCATTGAGGCTGTATTTGCGCTTCCTGGATGACATTTTTATCGTTTGGGATAGGCCTTTAGCAGATATAGAGGGGTTCATGGAATTTATTAAATGTTTCTACCCCCTTTTTGAGGTTCTCATACTGCCCATCATACTTAGATGTCACTATTTCCAAGGACTATGACAGTGAGAAGTGGGTTAGTACCATCAACAGAAAACCCACTTACAGTAACAGCTTACTTCACTTTGGGAGTAACCACCCCTTACATCAAAAACTGGGAATTGTAAAAGGTCAATTCATGAGGGTGGCCAGAATGGTGTCTTCGCATTCTCAGTTGGTTATGGAATGTGAAAAAGTCAAAGATATGCTATTCAAGAGGGGTTACCATGAAACTTTGGTTACCTCCATTTGTGAAGACACTATACGGAAAAAGAAGAATGCGGACATAGTGCCAGTAATATCATCTAATTATACCACAGTTCCAGTAGTAACAAAACAAGAAGTTATGTACTCGCCATAACGTTCGATATATGTAGTCCATCTCACCTCACATTCTTACCTGTGGGTTCGGAGCCGAACCTCGGCTCCGACTCCGCCATACTCTAGCTCAAAGTCTTCAATTGGCTCATGGCTAAAAGGTAACCCATGCTGCACTGCTCCCTTTCCCCAGATCTTGTTTGCTGCAAGCTCAGGCAATCACACCCCACAAACACAACACATAGAGAGGAAGAATCAGACCAACAACAAAGGGAGTACTGAAACCAAAACTAACCTCTAGGCCCTCCAGGACGGGGAAGGCGGGAGGGTAAGTAAGAATGGGAGGTGAGATGGACTACATTCATCGAACGTTATGGTGAGTGCATAACTTCTTGATGTTATGTAGTCCAATCTCGACTACATTCTTACCCGTAGGACAGCATCCCCAGCACCTGAACCTTGGGCGGCTCAGTGGAAAATACTCATGAGCACTGTGAAACCAAAGGAAGATCTGCCTCTGGATATGAAATCCAATTTGTAGTGACTGATAAAGGTGTGAGGAGATGCCCATGTAGCCGCAGCACAAATATTATCCATAGACATCCTGGCCTGAAATGCCGTAGATGTAGACATTGATCGTGTAGAATGAGCCTTCACCTTAAAAGGTAATTCCTTACCGCTTGAGGCATAAATGAAGGAAATACAACTATAGATCCATCTGGATAAGGTTACTTTAGAGACAGGAGACCCAAGTGTCTGAAAATGAGACAAATAACTGATCTGATTTCCTAAGATCCTTTGTTCTACGTAAATAGAAACACAATTGTCTATGAACATCTAGCTGGTGGAATTTGAATTCTGCCTTATTAGAAAATTCTGGGAAAAAACACAGGCAGCTCAATAGACTGGTTGAGGTTAATAACCGAAGCAACCTTTGGCATAAAGGAAGGATTTGGTCTGAGGGAAACCCTATCCTTGTGAAATACCAAGTAAGGAGGTCTACCTGACAAAAGCTTGGAGCTCAGAGACTCGCCTAGCTGAATTGATGGCTACCAAAAAGATTGTCTTCCATGACAAATATTTCAAGTCACAAGTAGCTGTAGGCTCAAAGGGAGACTAAGTGAGACACGGTAGCACAACACTGAGGTCCCATGGCATTACGGGATCAAAGACTGGGGGCCGAAGCATCATAGTGCCCTTTAAAAATGCCTTACAAAGTCTATGCACCATTAGACTGGGTTCAATAGCAGGTGGGAAGGCATAAAGCAGACCGGAGGGCCAATCGTGAACTAGAGCGTCCCTGGGTGCCTCCACTGAGGGGGGATAAGAGTGAGGTAACTGCTGCACTTGGTATTGTGGGGATTGGCAAACAGATTGCAGCAAGGCTGACCCCATCTGTGGAAAATCTGCTCCACAACATGCTTGTTCAGGGACCACTCGTGAGGCATCAGAATAGCTCTGCTCAACCTGCCTGCAATCACATTGGACTTTGCCACAAAAAAGCGTTGGGAAGACACTGCCCACTGCCACACTCGAATAGCCTCTCTGCAAAGGGGTACGACTTGGTTCCCCCCGTTTGTTCAGATACCATACCACCGACATGTTGTCCAAGTGGATTGCAATAGTCCCGAGAGGAAGAAAGCTCTGGAGTGCTTGCAACACTAATAGCACTGCTCTCATCTCCAAGACATTGATATGCAAATGTATCTCATGCTCTTGCCATGTGTCTTAGACTGTCCTGCCAAGATAATGCCACCCCCACCAAATCTGGGAGGCATCCATGGTCACCGTGGCAACTGGAGGAGGTGGAATGAAGGGCTTTCCCACATTGAGACTGCTGGTCTGAAGCCACCGGTGTAGATCCTGCTTGCACTTGCATGTAATCATAAGATGGGAAAGCGGAAGGTGTTGTAGGGACCACTGAGCAAAGAGCAGCCACTGAAGGAGCCTCATGTGTAGTTCTGCAAGAGGGACTAGCATAATTGTGGCAGCCATTGTCCCTAACAATTTGAGAACCATTTTTGCCTTTACCTTTTTCAGTGGAAGCAACGTGTAGACCTGTTGTTGCAAAACTTGAATTCTTTCTTGTGGTAAGCCCTCATGAGCACGGTATCTAACTCGACGCCTATAAAGGTGACACACTGCGAGGGCAACAAGGCAGACTTTTCCCAGTTTAGTGTGATACCCAAGTAGTAGATGCCTGGTGGTGGCAGACAGGAGCCAGTCGTCTAGGTACGGAGGAAACACTTGGAATCCCTGATGTCTCAAGTGAGCCATCACTACTGCCATACATTTGGTGAACACCCTGGGGGCTGTGGTGAGACCAAAGGGCAGGGCACAAAACTTTAAATGACTGGCTCCCAGCCAGAAGCGTAAATGACTTCTGGATGCCCTGTTCATCTTTATATGGTAGTAAGCATCCTTGAGGTCGATGGAGCACATCCACACTTCTTTCCCCAACAATGGGAGAATAGACTGTAAAGTGACTATTCGGAACTTGGACTTTTTTACATGGAGGGTCAAGCGTCTGAGATCCAAGATGGGTCTCGGGTCCCCTGCTCTTTTTGGCACCAAAAAGAATCTGGAGTAAGTCCCTAATCCAAGCTGGTCTGAGGGGACATGCTGGATGGCTCCTTTTGCTAGCAGCTTTTGAACTTCTGAAGCTGCGGAATCCCTTTGACTGGGTGGAGCATCTGGGATTCTCTTGGTTGGTGGGGGATGAGAAGAGAATATGATATCCTCCGGAAATTATCTTTAATACCCACTCATCCTGGGTGATGCCTTGCCAGGCTTCTGGGTATAGCGAAATGCGACCCCCGACTGGCTCTGGAGAAGCACAGTCGGGCCTCCCATCAGGAGCGCTGGTAAGAGGAACCGTGAAAGGAATCGTGGTCCCCCTGGTTACGCGGGCCTCCTCTGCCTCTAGGGCAGCGTCTACCTGAGTTACCACCCCCTCCCCTGCCTCTGGAGGGGGGATCACTTTGTGCGTCTTGAAAAAACTTCCGCGGCTTTCTGAACCACATTTTCCCACCCTTCTGGCCCTTGGGATAAGGTCTAGAAGGAATGGAAAAACGGGCTCCCATGGCAGACAGGGTTTTTCCTTCCTGCTTGCATCTAGTGAGAGTATCCTTCACCTTGGTTCCGAACAACGATGAACCGTCAAATGGGGCACTGGTGAACGTAGACTTGAAGGTCTCCGCAAAATTACACAGGCGCATCCAGGAGTGCCTCCTAAGAGAGACTCCTGAACTCGCTGCCCTACTCGCTCCATCGGCTGCATGCGAGATCAGCCTCATGGAGGAGTTAGCAATGGAATTTAGGGTAGACATCTGGGCATTGACCTTCTGAGCCACTGCGTCAGAAACGTTACCCTGCAGAGACTCTCCAAGCTCTTTTAGGAGATCTCTTTGGAGCCGTGTAAAATGTGACAAATAGTTCAACGACTGCAGAGTAAAGGCCGCTGAAGAAAACATACGCTTCCCATACCAGTCCATGGTCCTAGACTCCTTGTTAGGGGGATGGACGGTAGATGAAGTCTCAGCTAGTTCCTTTTTGGCAGCCGCTGCCACCACCATGGCATCTACTGGAACGCCCTTTGTGAGAAATTAGTCAGCGGGAGCGGACAGAAACTTGCTGGGTCTCCTGAGGACTGGTTCCACAGTGTCAGGGGTTTCCCACATCCTTCGACAAACAATATCCAGGAGTTCATCGAACGGGGGAGAAACCCAAGAGGCAGAGGGTTGAGACCCAAAGGCCTTCAGGAACACCGACTCCTCCTCCGAGGGAGATTTGGAAGGCCAGTCGCCTTTCTGCTTCAAGATCTCCAGTATATCTGGGGGCTCCTCAGGCAAACACTCTGGGGAGACCTCAGAAAGTTGTGGACCACTCATGGAGGTATCCTGAGTCCTTGGGTCTCCGCTTTCCAAGGACAGAGGGTGATAAGAAACCGATACCGGTGCTGGAGGGAGTAGAGTGTCGGTGCCATCAGATGCAGCTGAGGACCTGGCCAGCACACTCCGCATGACCTCGAAAGCGGATCCCCCCAGCTCCGAAGAACGACCAACCGTGGAAGCCCTCGGAGCTGAAAGGATAAGGTCCAAAGCAGAGGCAGGGCCCAAGCTCGCCCATGCCAAAGCACCAAGCGGGTGGCTTGGAGCCGAAGAAGATCGACCAGAGACCTCTCCTTCGGGTCCGACCAAGGAACTATGAGCCCTGGACCCCACGGACAGAGCCGATGAGGTCGGAGCGGAGATCGGAACAGAAATGCCAGGATGGGCTACTGCAGCCGATGTAAAGGCAACAGACGGAACAGACAACTCTGGCTGAGAAAGGCTCGGATGAGGAACATGCGAGGATGGATGGGTGACAGGCTCCGGGGCCAATTGGGCTGGAGCCAAAAACAATTTGGCTAACACCGGTGATTGGAGCAGTCTCTGTACCATTCTATCCACATCATCGTCCGAGAGAGTCCTGGAGGACCCAGAGGATAAGGTCGGAGATCTGGACCTCACTATAGAAGGAAACTTAAGAGAAGGAGAAACCGGTCTAGAAACTGGAGACCGGCTCTGAACAAGTATCTCCATCACCGAGAGACTGGGAGCCGATGATGACAGTCAATTCACCCACTTCCTTCGGCCCCAAAGCCAATGAGCCGAGGAAGTTAAAGTAGACTTGGCAACTTTCTCTGGCGGCTCCGATAAAACGGATGGAGCTGGAGACCGTTTTTTTGATTTAGAGAACTTGTCTGCTTTAGAGGGAGAGGACTTAGAACTGGAAGCCCTCTCCAAGTCTTCTTCGAAGGAGGGTTTCAGTAATCCCTTCAGAATCAGTTTGTTCTTCCTCTCTTGAAGAACACATGGGCTAAAGGCGTGACAGAACACACAGGATTCTTGGAGGTGGATAGCCCCCAAGCAATATACGCACACAGAGTGCCCATCAGTAATAGACATTTTATATCCACACATCACATTTCTTGAAGCCCGAAGGCTTGTGTTCTTTTGTAACCTTAGACATATTGGTATGACACTGCACACAATATCAGAAGATAAACCCGACCAACAACAGAAAAATGCGGGAACTATGCCTCTAAATTAAACGGTCATAGAACAATAAACACCACAGGGAAGAAAGGACCTCTAACTTAAACGGCCCTGACAAACAAAACAAGGGAGGACTAATTCCTCTAAGTTAAAAGGCCTTAGCCCAAAGGGATGGGGCAACACCGGAACAAGCACACACAGGGAAACTGGGACACTCACAACTAGAAGGGAGCACTAGGTCCTCTAACTGAAACGGGCCTAGCCCGTAAGAAGAGAAGGAACGCAAACGGGATACCAAGACAAAAAGCCAAACAGGCTACACACATTTTTATCAAAAAAACAGAGACTAGCTATGAAAATAGCTTTTGGAGCAACAAACTACTAAAAAGTAGAAGAAAAGTTATACTTAGCCACAGCCAAGAGCGAGACCACGTCTGAGCGTAATGAGCAGCAAATGAGATCTGGGGAAAGGGAGCAGTGCAGCATGGGATTCCTCTTAGCCACAAGCCAATTTAAGACTTCGAGCTAGAGTATGGCCGAGTCGGAACCCACGGGTAAGAATGTAGGTGGAATTGGACTACATAACATGAGGGGTTATGTGATTCTATTATGAAAAATCATGTGTTTGTCAGAGTACTGTAACCAAGCCCCACTTATTAGAGACATTTTGTTTAAAAACTAGCCTATTTTTCTCTTTTTAGGGAGACCAAGGAAAAATTGGACGATGGTCCCAAGGTGGTGTTTAGGAGGGGGAAGACCATTAAGAATTTTTTAGAACAAGCCCTCACATGTAGTGAATATGGTCGTAGCAACAAGAGAGCAGGCACATACAAATGTGGCCATTATAGGTATTGCCCTGACATTTTGGAGGGCGATCACATTACTATAAAAGGAATGTTTATCAAGTCCAGAGGTTTTTGTAATTGTGAGAGTTGTGGGGTTGTATATGCTGCTGTCAATTGTGCCAATGTTTTTACGTTGGCAAAACTAAGAGAAAAATCAAGAAATGTATATACGAACACAAAAATGACATTAGAAAGGTGGATTGCAGCGATGCTTTGGCCAAACATAGGTTCACACTAGGCTATCTGCCCTAGGGTATTTATAAGCCTAGCCAGAATGTGTTTGGCTTTCGCCACCCATTTTAAATTTATTTTGCTATGCCCTTTTTCGAGGTTAGTATACTGTGCCTCTGTCTAACAGTGACACAGAAGTGATATCCGGGGTAAACCTACTATCTCCCATCCACTCATCAAGATTCCTCTTGAAGAGAGTCAATGAGGGACTCTGCCTAACCTGGACTGGGATTTTATTCCAGAGTGAAGGGAGCCTCTGGGTTATGAATCTGTCCCTCCAGCATGTCCTATTTATTTCAGTGCTGAGGTTCAAGTCTCTTGAGCGTAGCTCGATGGGATTTGGATTTTCTGAGGTGCAGCATGTCCATTAATTCCGGGTTGGACATGGCTTTATACGTCAGGCACAGATCGCCTCTGAACAGGCGGTATGCCACTGAGTAGAGCTGGAGTTTCTTTAACCGGGCAGCATATGGCATCTGTTTGAGCCCTTTGATCCTCTTGGTGAGGTACTTTTGGGGTCTTTCCAGTTGCTGCAGGTGTCTGGTAAGGTACATCCCAAAAGGGGCATTGTACTCAATTATGGGCCTGATGAGGGATGAGTAAAGAGGCACAATGACCTCCCCTGATCTAGATGTGAATCCCTTCATGATTAGGTGGGCTATATAAAATGTTTTTCTAACCACTTTGGCCACGTGGTTGTCAAATGAGAGATTGCTATCAACTTGGGTCCCCAGGTCCCTAATTACTTCTTCTGTACTTAATGGATTGCCACCTGTGTGGTAATTTGTGGGCACTTTGTTTTTGCCAAAGGGGATGACTATACACTTTTTGGCATTTAGCTTGAGGCCATGGCTCTGGCACCCTATGAGGCCCTTTTGGAGGATGCTTGTGTCGGCTGGAGAGTCGATTATGGCGCCCAGTTTGCAGTCATCTGCGAACTTGGTCAGCCACAGTCCTTCCGTGTTGGCCTGTACCTCCGAGAAATATATACCGAACAAGAGAGGTCCCAGGACTGAGCCTTGTGGGACACCACTTGTAACTGGTTTGGAGTCTGACATGGCTCCAGCAATTCTAACCATGTGGGTTCTGTCCTTGAGCCAGTTTGCAATCCATCTAGTGACATAGAGGTTTATATTTAAGCTGGTGAGCTTATCTATAACGCCCGAGTGGGGTATTGTATCGAAGGCTTTTGCCAGGTCCAGGTAGGCTGTGTGGACCACCTTCCCCTCGTCAATGGCCTTGGTGACTATTTCAAAGAAATCAACCAGGTTTAAGAGGCAGGATCTGCCCTTAAAGCCGAACTGGGTAGGATCCAGTGTCTGTAGGTCCCCAATATCTTTATTTATGAGGTCCATGATGATCCTTTCCATAGCTTTGCAGACCAAGCTAGTCAGGCTTATGGGGCGATAGTTTCCATGATCCGTTGAGGCACCACCTTTATGGAGAGGGACCACTGTTGCTGTACGCCACTCTTTGGGCACATATCCTGTAGTAAGGCTGAGATTGAACAGTAGTTTTATGTTTGGGTTTAGCTCTTCTTGGAGTTCATGTAAGACGCAGCCCGGGACACCGTCTGGTCCCATTGATGCTGTGTTTTTTGCTTTGGAGAGGGCGGCTCTTACCTGAGCATCTGAGATGTCAGGGGGGCAGCACTCTGCTGGGATAGATATTTGCCCTTTTGGTGGGGGAGTTTGCGCTGAACCTGTCAGCTAGGATGTTGGCAATGTCTGTGGGTTCGGTGTATTTTTTGTCATTTTGGACTAATTCTGAGCATATCTGGGAATTACCACCCAGGTTCCTAACATAACTAAAGAAAGCCTTGTGATTATCCTTAGTGTCCTGTGCAATTTTTATCTCGAAGCTGGCCTTAGCAAAAAACTACGCGCACTCATAAAATTGCCTAATACTGATCAGTGATGCCTTCCCTTTTTGGGATTTTGCTCCATCATTTAGTAGCTTCCTCCTTCTATTGTATAGTTTGTTTATGGCTGGGGTCCACCAGACAGGACATCTGCCTTTGGAGGATTGGGTCTTGGTTTTATTTGGGATCGCATGATCCATGCATTCCTGAAGGTGTTCATAGAATGCGTTTATAAAGGATTCTGCGGTCTGGGCCGTATTTACCACAGGCCCGGGGGCTTTGAAGGATTCCACCTCGGTTTTGAGGAGTGTGAAATTTGCTTTAGAGAAGTTTTTCACTGTGGTTTTCTGGGCAGGGGGTGGGGACGGGATGTGAATATCCAGTGAGATTAGTTTATGGTCTGATCTTACAAGTGAGGGATACACTTCTGGTCTGGAGCATAGAGTCCCCATGTTGGTGATGATCAGGTCCAGTATGTTTTCCCCTCTTGTGGGAGTGGTAACAACTTGTTCCATAGCATTTGAGTTTATAAATTCTTGGAACCTTTGGGCTAGGGTGTTGGAGCTAGAGTAATGCTCCCAGTCTATGTTTGGGTAGTTGATGTCACCCAATATAATGGTGTTTGGAGAGACCTTCATAATTTCCAGTGTTCTCAGGAAGGCCGAGTGGGGTTCCTGGGTTTGGGAGGGTGGTCTGTAGCAGGCTATAAACTGGAAGGCAGTTTTACCCACTGTTAGTTGCACATGGATAGTCTCTGATGCTTCGTGCTTTGCCACCAACCTGGAGGTGTGGGTATCTTTGATGAATATCGATACTCCCCCTCCTTTTGTGGTTCGGTCCAAGTTTTGGGGCCGAAAAGCATGGTATGAGGTATAACCTGGTAGTGCTGGGGTGCTCTCGGGAGCCCTGAACCAGGTTTCTGTTACTGCACAGATATCGATGTTCTCCATGCTAAAGGAGAGTTTCGAGTGCGTGCATCTTGAGGTTTAGACTTCTGGCGTTGAGTAGCATTACTCTTAGTTTCTTATCCCTTGTGATACCTATGGAGGTGGGTTTGTCTTTTGAGCCTTGCCTAAAAAGGGCACTATGGGGGTAGCAAGAGCCTTTGCCAATATCCGAAAGCCCAGGGGTGACAGGTGCAAGCCGTCCCTAGCGAAGCATTGTGGCTTGTCGAGCACATCATCCCAAGCTGACAGGCATTGGATCCCCTTTGAATGACACAAGTACTTAAGCCAATTGTTGAAATTGATCATCTTGTCTTCATATTGTGGCATCATTCTTGGTGAGGGTAAGATGCTACTCAAGGTCAGGGTCATACCGGCCTGGGCTACATACTCAGAGAGCTCCTCTATGTCTCTTTTCATGTAGTCCAGGGAGGTATGTCTCAGGTCATTCACACCAGCATGGACAATGACTGAGTCATATTTGTACTTGCCTTGGAGTGACCTGAGTGCTTGTGTTATGTGGCGGATCCTAGCGCCCGACAGGCTGCTCACCGTGACCCTCTCCTTGTTTAGCCTGGTGAGCGGGACGTCAGTGTGCCTGACGATAGAGTCACCTATTACAAGTGTATCAGGTGTGTTGTTTAGTCTTAAGGGCTGTGACTGTTCGGCACACTGGCTTTGTGAGATATGTGTTGCACGTGTTTTGTTTTGGGGTAGCGGTTGCTTGAGTGTCTGCTTTGGAGGTCTCTGCTGCTTAGGCAGATCTTTATTTAGAGCCTCCGAGTATGTTTTTGTGTGATTATGTGTTTGGTTTGCTGTCGTGGTAGGTCTATGTGAGACTGGAATTGTAGTGAGTGTGGTTTCCTTCTCCTCCTGACTGGTTATGCCAGAACTGAGTTGAGAGAGCTTAGCCTCCAGTTTGGCTATATGGTTGCATCTCTCACATGTGTTGGAATTTGTTGGGAGGAGGAGAGGGTTGTCTGTGTACATGAGGCAGTTGTAACATTGCCTCAAGATTCCCAGATTCACCAGCTGGACCGGAGAGGAGATTGACAACTGACCTTTGGACATGCTAGAATAATATTGGGAATTCCTTTATAATTGAAAACAAGGGCCAGTGGGGAGTGAGGGTGTAGTGCTTTTAATTTTTAGTGCTGACTTATATAATTGCTTTAGTGAGCAAGTGCCAGGTAACTTAAGTGCAATGTGTTACAGGTAACTTAAATGCAAAAACGACAAACAGTAACTTTCTTTCAAGTGAAACAAGGAAATAAGTACAGTAAGCAATACAGATATCACTAGTGATCCACAGAAGCGCTGAGAAGCAGAGTATTAGGTGGAATTAGCGTTCCAGGGAAATAACAAGCAAACAAACAACAAGCATATAAACAAAGCTAGATTCAGCAGGCCTGGATCTAGTCTATGCTACAGCAAACAAGGTGTACCAATTTCAGTAAGATACAGTTCAAATCTTCAGGCACTATAAACCTTAAACCAGAAATCCCCAGCTCAGAAGGGCAGAGTCCAGCCTCTCCTCCCACAAGAGTGCAGACCACGAACCTTCTTAATGTAAAATAACTGGCCTGAAGCCCAAGTGTTTAAACCAGAACTAATACACTTTAAGAATAACAGACACTGGGCTCTCAATCAGCAGTTCCCAACTTAGGATGAAAGCTACCTGTCCTGCCACCACAGTGCATGCCACAAACCTTCCTAATGTAAAACAACTGGTCTGAAGCCCAAGTGCTTAATCCAAAAGACTTAGAATGATAGCTACACTTGATAAAGTTACTACCAAGCAGTAATAAATACAATTGAATACTTTAGAGAATGCCTGGATTAGTGCTCAAGTTACACAAACAAAGCTAGATCCAGCAGGCCCGAATCCAGTCTATGCCACAGCAAACAAGGCGCACCAACTTCATTAAGAAGCAGTTCAGATATGCATGCACTATAAGCCATTAACCAGAAATTCCCAGCTCAGAAGGGCAGAGTCCAGCCTCTCCACATCACATGGAGATCCCTGCCCACTATTTTTGCTTTTTTGTACTTGAACAAGTGTTGCAAGACAAGGAAAGAGAACTGCGTTGGCAGCTCTGATTGGATACTACTAACCATCCAGGCTTAAATGAGGGACTGTCTATAGCCAGTATACTAAGGCTCAAGTCTTATGTGGTATAAACTGGGTTTAGTTTTTTTATTTTAATTTAATGTTCTTTGACATATTCCACATTATCATCATCATCATCATTTTTTTCATTTTAAATGCATTACAAGGTTGAGGCATAGTTGTTGTTCAGTTTATTATGTACTATGAATTTTTGTGGTGTGTGACTGTTTTCAATTTATGGCTTAGTTTGTTTTAACATTTAGTGTTTATTGGTGCTTTAAGAGTTTTTATTAGAGGCAATGATGTATCATGTGATACTGGGAAGGGATACAAAAAGATGGTGTGTGCTTTTAGCAATTTGATTCTGATTAAGTAACTTGTTTGCTAAAGCGCTTAATCCTGGTCGGTCTTAAATTTATTTGCTCCTACATCTGCCTTCGTTTTTTATTTTGGGACTGCTCTGCTGTTCATGCTTTGGATTTAGGCTTAAAAAAGCACTTGTGGTCATTAGAGTACACACATATGAATCTATAATCGTTTCCAGCATCACCTTCGCTCCACATAATATCCTCTCAGCATAAACAGTGACATGATAATATTAAAAAAAAAAAAAAAAAAAGTAAGTTGTAAGAATGCATCTCTACATTTCACCGACAACAAATCCAGTAAATAAAACGGTGTAAAGAACACACACAATACCAGGTTGGAGTTACTGCCTAACTTCTGCTTCCCCACTGTCAGAGGTCTACGGGGGGATGGCAGTGCAGGTCATCATACATGTGCCTGCACTGCTCTCCCATTTTAAAACCTCAACCGGGATGCACCCAGGCATCAGCTTTACAGTAAGGATCACCACAATACCTCAGCAGCAACTATCTGGACTGGTTTTGAAGGTGATGCATTATTTTCCACTTCTTCACACATCAAGTACACTATCTAAAAAAGCATATGTAAAAACAGCCAGAATCACCCGCATATCCTCAACAAATGGAAAAGAATTCATTTAGTATAAAATGTCAACCAAGGTCATCATTCATAGCACAGCTGGCCAGCCTGCAGTCATACAAAGCCCTGCTGCACAAGTAAACAAAACAGGCCTGGTGTGTGTGCACTGAAGAAGCAGCTATACTTTGACTATTATGCACAGCAATGTAACAAGGTACTTCAAAATGCATTTGCAGTATATGGGCTCAGCTGACCACATATTATGCAAACGTATATAACAGCAGAATTTAGGAAAGTGACATTATTTTGAATGCTATAGGAGAACATGGCTTCTCATAAGAGAGACTATAGGCAAGTGGGTGTCTGGAGTTGGAGGCAGTGTCATTTCTGCAGGAAAAAAACAGTTTAGCTATTCAGAAATGTCTGCACCTCTGCTTAAGACTGCAGTACAGCAAGGTTTTAAACTGAAATGTGACAATACATGTAATATGTAACTGCTCCACCAGAAGGATACCCTTCCACTATATATATATATATATATATATATATATATATATATATATATATCTGTATCAAAACAAAGAGAGGCCAGGCACTGTGAAAACAGTACAGCAGACGTGTGGCAGGTCAACCATCACTGTCTGCAAATATCTGTCCTTTCCACTACAGTGTCTGCAAGTCCCATCTTACCACTTCCAGTCATATACAGTGCATAGCTATATTCACTGTGCTCACAGGTGTCATGTCCAAGGGCAGGACAGCTTCACTCCTACCGAAATGTAGTCTGCTCCAAGCACTCTGGATTCATGCATGGTATGAGCTGGAAAGAGGAACACTGGCCAGCCTCAAAGGAAACAGATGTGGCAGACATTGTTCTATGACTGCAGCAAAGTTGTGGGCAATTCAATAACATAACTGGGTATGCCAAGGGGGAGGCCCAAAAGATAACAAAACACAGATTTATAGGGAGCCCACAAGGGTCTGTTAAAATGACAGAGTCGGGTGATGGGACACTCCAGAGATATCTTCAGAGTGACCATCTCCGGTAGTATATATGTAGATGCTGGGAAAGTATCAGACCCATATCTTGGCTGGTAATCAACCAGGTTAGTGCAACACAGAGATGGCATAAACGCTGACCATAGTGTCCTACTGCTTACAGGTTCATAGGTAAGTACTAGGCTATCTGCCCGAGGGCATCTATAAGCCTAGCCAGAATGTGTCGGCTTTCTCCACCCCTTAGATTATTTCCCTGTGCCTCTGTCCAGCACAGCCATTAGTTCCATGTGCCTCTGTCCAGCAGAGCCACTGCAGTGATCCCCGGGGTAAATTTTCTGTTTCCCATCCACTCATCAAGGTTTCTCTTGAAGAGTGTTAGTAAGGGGCTCTGCCTAATGTAGATTGGAATCCTGTTCCAAAGCATGGTGAGTCTCTGGGACATGCATCTATCACTCCAGCACGTCCTATTTATCATTGTGGTGAGGTTTAGATCCCTAGAGCATGTGGCTCTCTGGGATTTGTTTTTTTTTTTTAGGTGGAGCATGTCCATCAATTCTGGGTTGGACATGGCCTTGTATGTCAGGCAGAGATCACCTCTGAGTAAGCGGTATGCAACAGAGTACAGCTGCAGTTTCTTCAGTCAGGCTGCATAGGGCATCTGTTTGAGGTCAGTAATCCTCTTGGTGAGGTACTTCTGTGGTCTTTCCAGCTGTTGCAGGTGTCTTGTAAGGTACATCCCAAATGAGGTATTGTACTCTATGATGGGTCTGATGAGTGATGAGTAGAGGGGCACAAGAACCTCTTTTGTTCTAGATACAAACACTTTTGTGATTAGGTGGGCCACATAGAAGGATTTTCTAACCACCTTGGCAATATGACTATCAAAGGAAAGATTACTATCTACTTGGGTCCCCAGATCCCTTATTACATTTTCTGTATTTAGGGGACTACCACGTAGTTCGCGGGTACTTTATTTTTTCCAAAGGGGATGACTATGCACTTTTTGGCATTTAGCTTGAGGCCATGATTTCGACACCAGGTATCCATCTCACAGAGACCCTTCTGGAGATGTCTGTATCAGCCGGAGAGTCAATTATGGCCCCCAGTTTGCAGTCGTCTGTGAACTTGGTCAGCCATAGTCTTCCTGTGCTTGCCTGTACCTCTGAGAAGTATATACCAAACAGGAGGGGTCCTAGGACTGAGCCCTTGTAACTGGTTTAGAGTCAGACCTAGAGCCTGCAACTCTCACCATGTGGGTTCTGTCCGGGAGCCAACTGGCAACCCATCTCGTGACGTAGGGATTTATGTTCAGGCTGGTGAGCTTGTCTATAATACCAGAATGGGGAATGTTGTCAAAAGCCTTTGCGAGATCTAGGTAGGCTGTATGGACCTCCTTTCCCCTCGTCTAAAGCCTTCGTAACTGTCTCAAAGAAGTCCACCAGGTTTAGGAGGCATGATCTGCCCTTAAAGCCAAATTGGGTAGGGTCCAATGCTTGGGGGTTCCCACTGTCTCTGTTAATGAGTTCCATGATGAAGCGCTCCATAGCCTTGCAGACCAGGCTAGTCAGGCTTATAGGGCGATAGTTCCCGGGGTCCGCTGTGGCTCCACCTTTGTGGAGCAGGATAACTGTTGCTGTGTGCCACACTATGGGTACGTAACCTGTAGAGAGGCTGAGTTTGAACAGTGCATTTAGGTGAGGGGTTAGTTCATTTTGGAGCTTGTGTAAGACGCAGCCTGGGACACCGTCCAGTCCCATTGAAGCTGTGTTTTTGGCTTTGGATAGGGCTGTTTTAACCTGTGTGTCAGTCATTGCCAGGGCTTTACATTCTTCTGGTATGGTTATGGGCCCTTTAGGGGGTGAGAGAGAGGTGAAGTTTGCACTAAACCTTTCTGCCAGAATGTTGGCAATATCAGTCGGTTCAGTGTATTTTGTGCCATTCTGCACTAACTCAGAGCAGATCTGAGAGTTTCCACTTAGGTTCTCAACATAGCTAAAGAATGCTTTGTGATTATCTTTGGAGTCTTTGGCAATTTTTCTTTCGAAGCTAGCCTTGGATGATTTTATGACGGATCGTAGTTTCTTGCTGATACTGATCAGGGATGTCTTTCCTTCTTGGGATTTTTCTGTACTAGTTTCCTCCTTCTTTTGTATAGCTTGTTTATGGCAGGGGGTCCACCAGACTGGTTTCCTTTTCTTGGAGGAGTGAGTCTTGGTTTTGCTTGGGATAGCACGATCCATGCATTCTTGCAGGTGCTCACAGAGTGCCTTTGTAAGGGATTCAGCAGCTTGGACAGCGTTGTCCTTTAGCATGGCGGCTGTGAATCATTCCATCTCAGTCTTAAGTAATGTGAAGTTTGCTTTTGAAAGTTTTTCACGGCGGTTTCCTTGATTGGGGGTGGGGGCAGAATGTGGCTATCCAGAGTGATTAGTCTATGGTCTGATCTAACCAGCAGGGGGTTGACCTCCGGTGTAGAACACCAGTCACAAATGTTGGTGATGACCAGGTCCAATATGCTGTCACCTCTGGTGGGGGTGTTGACCAGTTGATCCAGGGCATTCGAGTTTATAAATTCTAGAAAGCACTGGGCAAGGGAGTTAGTACTTGAGTAGTTCTCCCAGTTAATGTTTGGGTAATTGAAATCACTCAGTATTAGGGCATTTGGTAGGGCCTTCATATTTTCCAGTGTCTCCAGAAATCAGAATGGGGGTCTTGGGTCATGGTGGGTGATCTGTAGCAAGCTACAATTTGAATTGCAGTTTTGCCCATTGTTAGTGGCACATGTATGATCTCTGAGGCATTGTGCTGCACCACTAACCTGGAGGTGTGTGTGTATCCTTGATGAGTATGGATACACCCCCATCTTTTGTGTTTCAGTCCAGGTTCTGCAGCAGAAAAGTATGGCATGAGTTATAGCCTGGTAGTGCTGGGGTGCTCTCTGGAGCCTTAAACCAGGTTTCTGTTACTGCACATATATCTATGTTCTCCATACTGACGAGTGCCTCAAGTGCATGCATTTTGAGGTTTAGACTTCTGGCGTTGAGTAGCATTGCTCTCAGTTTTTGGTTACTTTTGCTATTTACGGTGGTGGGTTTGCCTTTTGAGCCTTGCCTAAAAAGGCACTATGGGGGCGGCAAAAGACTTGGCCAGTATTCGAAAGCCTAAAAGGTGACAGGTGCAAGCCATCTCTTGCGATATTTGGTATAAGAGCCAATCAAAACCTCGCACAGCGGACCCTCTTCTGTTCAATGCGGAACATCAAGCAGTTCTGCATTGAACAGAGCTCCGCTTTTTGATTGTCAAAAAACAAAGCGGAGGAAAGACTCCGAAATAGGGATGTCTGGTTTTTGAAAATTCTGCGATTTGTCCGGGTAATCATAGAATTTTCAAAAACTGCCTGGACAGGAGCCCCCCCCCCCAAAAAAAAAGAGGACGTGTCCGGGGAAACCCTGTCGTATAGTAACCTTAACCCTGGGATTCAATCAGGGCCTACTGATGCCATGTTTTTAGCTTTACAGAGCACAGTGATGACATAGGTTCACAGATTCATAGGTGTTTACTAGGCTAACTACCACAAGGGCCTTAAGCCTAGCCATGCATTCCAAATCTCTGAAAAGTTCTGATACCCTTGAAATGTGTAAAAAGGAGCTTGGGAGATGAAACATTTACAAGCTACCCGTGTGTCCATTAGAGACATAGGTGCAAACCAGGGACAAATTTCCTGTTCCCTATTCAACTGTCCAAGTTGCTCTTGAACTGGGTTAGGGAGGAACTCTACTTCACATGAATGGGAAGCCTGCTCCAGAGACAGGGTAGTCTCAGGGATACATACCAGTCTCTCCAGCAGGTTCTATTTATATCACAGGCAAGGTTTAAGCCTTTAGAACGGGTAATCCTGGTGCTGTTTGTTTTGTGGATATGCACGAGATCCATCAGAGTGGGGCCTGACAATGCCATGTATGCCAGGCATACATCTCCTCTCAAAAGCCTGTAGGAGACAGAATACAGAGATAGGGCCTTCAGGTAGTCTGCACAGTACATTTTACTTATGCCCTGTATACTTTTAGTGAGAAATCTCTGTGGACGTTGCAACTATAGGATAT
Organism: Protopterus annectens; assembly: GCF_019279795.1. NCBI lineage: Eukaryota > Metazoa > Chordata > Ceratodontiformes > Protopteridae > Protopterus > Protopterus annectens. Next base: position 780,388,521 of record NC_056726.1, on the reverse strand, counting down.
GCCTGGTTAGGTACATACCAAGGGGGGCACTGCACTAAATGACAGGTCTGATAAATAGAGTACAGTGCAACAGTGACTTCCATGGACTTAAGATGCCATACCTTTGCTTATAAGTTGTGCAACATAGAAGGATTTCCTCACTACTGCAGACACATGATGGTCAAAGGCTAGATTACTGTGTGTGTGCCCCACAGTCCCTGACTACTGGTCAGTTCTAAGGGGTGTGTTGTCAATATGATAGTTACCAGGGGGTGGAGGACTTCCTGAAGGATACTATTATGCATTTCTTGGCATTTAGTTTTACTCCATTGCACTTCCTGGAGAACATTTGTGTCAGTGCGAGGTTCAATGACAGCTCCTAATTCGCAATCTGCAAATTTATTCATCCAGAGACCACTGACATTGGCCTTGAATTCTGGGAAGTAAATGCCAAAAAGGAGCGGTTCAAGGACCGATCCCTGAGGGACTCCAGTTGTGCATGGCCTCTTTGTAGAGGTGGACTCCCAAAGTCTAACTTCCTGGATCCTGTCTGTGAGCCAGTTGGCTATTCACCGGGTGACATACGGGTTTGTACTTAACCTCTTGAGTTTGTCAACAATGCCCAAGCACGGTATTGTGTGTCAAATGCCTTGGCCAAGTCAAGGTAGGTAGTGTGAACCATTTTGCCCTCAGCCATTGCTTTGGTGACCTTCTCAAAGAAGTCCACCAGGCTGAGTAGGCATGATCTGCCCTTGACAAAACCAAACTGAGTTGGGTCCAGTGTCTAGTGGTTTACTATATCTCTGTTGATCATTTCCATAATAATTTTTCCATAGCTTTACATACGACTAGCGAGACTTGTGGGTCTGTTGTTTCCAAAGTCTGTAAATGGCCCACTTTTGTGCAAAGGGATAACTGCTGTTTGTTCTCCATTCATGAGGCAGAAGCCTGGATGGAGGTTACAGTTAAATAGCAATTCCAGACAGCCTGATAGGTCATGTTTCATGCTATTCAGAAAGCATCCTGGGATACTGCCTGAGCTCACTGATGCAGTGTTCTTGGCCTTAGAAAGTGCATTAAGGACCTGTCCCCTAGTGATAGCAGGGGAGTTATAACTGATGGTATTTCTTTAGGGGAAAGTTGAGGGGAAGAATGGTAAAGTTGGAGCAGAATTTAATCGGCCAGTTAAGTTTACTATATTTTCTGTCTCAGTATAGGTGGCTGCATTTACAGTGAGGTCTGCACACAGTTACGCATTGCCTTGGGGTTGCAGAAATAGCTAAAGAATGCTTTGTGGTTGCCCTTGGCCCAAGAAGCCAAATTTAACTGAAATTTGGCTTTGGTACACTTCATTTGTCTCCGAATAGTTTGTTTAGTTTGAGAGTGCTTTTGATCCTGCTGGGAGCTGCACCTCCTATTTTTACCATGATTTTCTTCCTTCTGTTAAACAGCGTACCGATTTTGTGATTCCACTAGGGTGGCTTGTTTTTTTAGTTAGTTCTGTACTACTTCTGGTGGGTACAGCTGCCTCCATACAGCTATTAACATGCTTGTACAGAGTTTCTGCGAACAGTTCTGCAAGGCAGAAGTTTTCTCAGGGTTTATAGGGCTTGAAATGTTATCACTTAATAGCAGGAAGCTAGCCTTGGAGTATTTCCTGAATATTCCAGGGTTGGAGTATTTCCTGAATATTCCAGGGTTAGTTGGGAGCCCAGGTCATATTTTTACTTTAAAGCAGACCATTTTGTGGTCTGATGATACCAGGGAAGACATTACACTAGGGGGTGTGCAGCACTCTCCAATATTAGTGAGGACCAGCTCCAGTATGGTTGCACCCCTTTTTGGCATATTGTCAATCTGGTCCAGGGAGTTTGTGTTTACAAAATCCAGGTATCTCTGTGCCTGTATGTTTGGTATCCTATAGGATTCCCAGTTAATATTGGGGTAATTAAAGTCGTCCATGAATATGGTATTAGACTGGATGGTGAAGGTTTCCAATAAGTTTAAATACATGGTATGGGTTTACTGGGTCAGAGTGGAACATATAGCTTGCAAGGAAATAGAATTTGATTTTTCCTTTGGTGATTTGAACACGGAGCAGCTCAACTGCACTGGCCTATTTGAGTAGCCTTGAGATATATATTTATTTTTGACACAAACTCTAGTTTTTTTATACATAAGGAAGCAAGAAAGTGAATTTGAGGCAGTTAGGGGAGAAGGAATAGAGGAAGACTTTTTTCCAGCTGGACCTGGGTTTACTTTGGTCAGGTACTACCATTCCTATGCAGCTGTTTAAGTAGTTGTACAAGGCATTCATGCAAACTTCTGCATAGGTCTCTGTGTTTTCGGAGTTAGAGGGAGCTTTGAAATTGCTTATCACTTAACAGAAAGTAATTTGTCTTGGAAAAAAATAGGATTTTAAGATCTGATGGAGGTTCTACTGTTATATTTATTTCAAAAGGAGACAGATTTATGATCTGATCTTACCAGTGAGGACATTATGCTGGGGGGAGCAGTGCAACACTCCCCCAGGTTTGTGAGTACTATGCAAGGATATTTGAGCCCCTATTGGGAGTGCAGACCAGCTGTTCCTGAGCACTTACACTGATTAGGTCCAGGAATCTCTGAGCCTGCATGTCAGTGTACATTTCCCAGTTTATAGAGGGGTAGCTAAAATTGCCCACGAGTAGTGTGTTGGGCTGAATGTAAATTATTCTAGTAACTTCAGGTACGTGGGAGCTGTTTTCATGGTTCACAGTCAGGGACCTCTAGCTAGCAATAACAGGGTGGGGGATTTTTCCTATGGCCAGTTGGACATGGATAGCTCAAGCAAGCCAGCAAGCCATCCTGCTTGACCAATCTAGAGGTGCTTTTTTTTTTGTACATGGAAACACCTCCTCCTTTAATTTCTCCTTTTCAGAGCATGGTCTGAATGTGTTATAGGCATTGTAGCCTTGCACTGCCAGGGTGCTTCCCACAGCCTTGAACCACGTCTCTAACTGCAGACGTGAGCATTCTCCAGGAAGAGGAGAGCTTCCATACAGTGCAGTTTCTTGTTAAGACTCTGAGAAGTAATACCTTCAGCTTGGCATTAGAAGTATTTTTCATATTTTTAGGTCTGTTGATTTGGTACTGCCTAAAAAAAGGCACCAAGACAGTGGCTAATGCCTTGGCCAGTATTCAAAAGCCTAGCGGCAACAGGGTCAGGCCATCTGTAGCAAAACAGCGTGGTCTGTTGATCATGTCCTTCCAGACTGACAAATACTGGATCCCCTTAGTATGACACCAGTACCTAAGCCAATTATTGAAGTCAATAATTTTCTGTTTGTACGTGGGATTATTCCTGGTGAGGGTAGAATGTTGCTCAACGTAAGGTTTACACCAGCCTGCGACACTTATTCAGAGATCCATTATGTCTCTCTTCATATAGTTGAGAGAGATACATCTCATGTCATTCACACCCACAAGGACTATGACCCGAGTCATACTGGTACTTACGGTTGAGTGACCCGAGTGTCTGCAAGATCTAGTGAATCCTGGCCCCTGACAACCAGCTGACTAACACTCTCTTTATCCAACCTGGTGAGGAGGAAAAAGCCATGCGTCTCATGATGGAGTCTCCTAAGACCAAGATGTTTTAATGTGTGGTGTTTCGCCTTAGGTGCTTACTTGGAGACATTTTGGTGTGTATTTTTATGCACAGTGGTTGGTGCTAACTTGGTTATGTTTGCATGTGGTTTCCGAGGGCAGTGTACAACAGGCCTCTGAGGTTTTGGCACGTTCCCTGTGAGCACCTCTGCATAAGTGTACAGACCTTATTTAGTGAGGGAAATGATGTGCGTATGCTGCCAACCTATTTGTCATTTTATTTATTAGTATGGGAGAGTTGTGTTTCAATTTTCATACTGTAACTACATCTCTCACGTACTGTGCTGTGTTTGTTTCAAGATCAAGTGGTTGTCACCATACACAAGACAACTGCAACATTGCCTCAGGCTGGCCACAGAGTTAGCAGGAAAGTGCCTATCCATGGTTTCAGTTTTTTTTACTATGGGTTTAACCAGAAAGAAGAGTGGGGGAATTTAACTGGATTGGGATGACATCAGACAGACAACAAATGGGTGCTATATTCAATATGAACTGCAGCTATCCAACAAGGCAATGCTGCCAAACCAAGAGCAGTTCTGAAGAATATGAACAAAGTGAGGGCCATTCTGTCAAAATCTGAACATTTGAGAGTTGAGTTAAAAAGTAATGTGATCTTTGATGTTAGCAGAAATGTACCTTTTAACTGCCCAGATTTTTGCAGAGTGCCCAGATTTTTTCCTCATATTTTGCTACTTCCCTTGTAAAATAGTTGGAAGATCTTTTTTTTAAGCATATCTTAATAGAAAGTCAAGCCACTCAACAATAGTTAAGTGACCACACTTTTCTACTGGGACATGCTCATTTTTGAATAATAATGAGCTGTTATTAACAATTACTTTTTTTTTAACAGAAACAAAGAAATATTTTGCTTCTGTAACCTAGTATCCAGTTACCAAAAAAAAATTATATGTATACACAAACACAGTCATGGTGCATGTGCGTGTATGTATATCTATGGGTCTACTTCTAAATTTCGAAGTTTCAAAACTTCGAATTTCTTATGGTTGAGACCATAAGATCGAATGTAAAAATAAATAAAAATATAATTTTTTTGTTTACATTTTTTGCAGGGGGGCAAGCCCCTTGCACTCTACCCCCCCCCATAATTAAATATACCAACACCAAGATTGCACTACAGCGAGGAAAATGGTAAATATACCATTCCGCGCTGTACAGTGATCTCTATTTAAACGGTTCGAAGTTTCAAAACTTTCGAAGTTTTGAAACTTTGAAATTTAAAGTAGACCCACATCTATCCATCCACTTATATATAGATACACACAAACACACACACACACACGCAGAGATCGCCCCTGAGTAGGCGATATGCGATGGAGTAAAGCTGTAGTTTTTTGAGACTATCTGCATAGGGCATATGTTTGAGGCCAGTAATCCTCTTTGTGAGGTATTTCTGTTGTCTTTCCAGTTGTTGTAGATGTCTTGTGAGGTACATACCAAAAGGGGCATTGTACTCTATAATGGGTCTAATGAGTGATGAGTAGAGGGGAACAATGACCTCTTTTTTTCTGGATGACAATCTTTTTGTGATGAGATGAACCACGTAGAAGGATTTCCTGAGCACTGTGGCGATGTGATTATCAAAGGAGAGACTACTGTCCACCTGTGTCCCAAGGTCTCATCACATTTTCGGCATTAAGTAGACTACCAGCTATGTGGTAGTTCATGGGTACAGAGTTTTTACCAAAGGGGATGCCAAACTTTTTGGCACTGAGCTTCAGGCCATGGCTTTGACACCAGGTATCTGTCTCAGTGAGGCCCTTTTGTAGTTTGTCCACATCGTTAGGAGTTTTGATTATGGCTCCTAGTTTGCAGTCATCTGCAAACTTTGTTAGCCAAAGACCTTCTGTGTTGGCCTGCACTTCAGAGAAGTAGATACCAAACAGGAGAGAACTCAGGACTGAACCCTGTGGTACTCCACTTGTCACTGGTCTGATGTCGGATTTGGAATCCGCTACTTTCACAGTGTGGGTTCTGTCCGTGAGCCAGTTGACAACCCATCTTGTGACATAGGGATTTATACCTAGTTTAGTGAGCTTATCTATAATTCCAGAGTGGGGGATGGTGTTGAAAGCCTTGGCGAGATCTAGATAAGCTGTGTGAACCATTTTACCCTCATCTATGGCTTTGGTGACTGCTTCAAAGAAGTCAATCAGGTTTAGGAGACATGATCTGCCTTTTACAAATCCAAACTGGGTAGGGTCCAGAGTTTGGAGATTACCAATGTCTTTGTTTATGAGTTCCACGATGATACGTTCCATGGCCTTGCAGACCAGGCTTGTCAGGCTAATGGGGCGGTAGTTCCCGGGGTCCGTCGTGGCTCCCCCTTTGTGGAGCGGGATAACCGTCGCGGTGCGCCATTCAGTGGGTACAAAACCTGAGGTGAGGCTATGATTGAACATGGTACTTGGGTAAGGTGCCAGTTCATTCTGTAGTTTGTGTACAACGCAGTCTGGGATATTGTCAGGTCCCATGGATGCTGTGCTCTTGGCTTTGGAGAGTGTGTTTTTTTTACCTGTGCAGCCGTGATTATAGGAACTTTGCATTCTTCCGGTATGGAGATGGGCCCTCTAGGGGGTGAGAGGGGGGTAAAGTTAGCACTGAACCTATTCTGCTAGGATGTTGGCAATATCAGTTGGTTCTGTATATTTAGTGCCATTGTGCTGTAACTCAGAGCAGATCTGAGTGTTCCCATTTAGATTCTTGACATAGCTATAGAATGCTTTGTGGTTGTCTTTAGAGTCAGTGGCAAATTTGTTTTCGTAACTAGCTTTGGAAGATTTTATGAATCTCAGCTTCTTACTGAGGTTGACCAGGGAGTTCCTCCAGTCATGGGATTTTACTCTTTTTTGCAACAGTTTCTTTCTTCTGTTGTAGAGTTCGTTTATGGCAGAGGACCAACAGATTGGCTTCATTTTTTTGGAGGATAACATCTTGGTTCTATTAGGGATAGCATGATCCATGCACTCATGTAAGTGCTTATAAAGTGCATTGGTGTAGGATTTGGCAGTCATACCTCTGTTGTCTGTCAGCATGGGTGTCATGAAGTTTGCCACTTCTGTCTTAAGAAGTGTGAAGTTGGCTTTGGAGAAGTTTTTTTATGATGGTTTCCCTAATTGGGGCTGGGATGTGGATGTCTAGGCTGATTAACTTGTGGTCGGATCTGACCACCGAGGAATTGACCTCTGGTGTGGAACACCGGCTTCCCATGTTGGTAATGACCAGGTCTAGGATATTGCTGCCCCTGGTAGGGGTGTGAATAAGTTGATCCAAGGCGTTGGAATTTATGAATTCTAGAAAACGGTGAGCAAGAGAGTCGGTACATGAGTAGTTTTCCCAGTTCTTCTGTGTTTTTACTCAGTATGTACATTTGCTAGATTTATCTACATAATCCTTTCCACTGCCTCTGAGAAAATCAACAAAACCCTTATCCACCATTGTAGCATTAACTCTAGGTCCTTTATTGTTACGCATAACAAATTTTTCAAAGTTGAATTTAATAAATTACTAAACACAACTAGACACAGCCAACAATATTTCTTTTGCACACCGTATTAGCATACAGTATACTAAAATATGGCTTATGTAGGATTTTTATTGGTCAGGCACCCCAAAAGATGTAAAAAGCTACAGCAGGACCCGTTAGTCGAGCCAAAAGACTGTCTGTGTCTCGTCTTGGCAAAGTCGCTTTGATGTTTCTGCCTGTTATTGAGGAATCATTCCAGAGGGTAGCTATGGACACTTTAGGACCTCTTAGCACTCCAAACTCTACACCTAAGAAATACAAGCTGGTGGGTGGAGTAGATTATGCTACTAGATACCAAGAGATTCAAGCAGAAAAAGGTGGTAAATGCTCTGCTACACATTTTAGGTAGGTAGATTTTTCTAGAAAAGTACCGATAGACATCTTCATGATAAACCTGCTGGCCCATTTGTGAAAAAATGGTGGGGTAAGCATTTAAAGACCATCTCTACCACCCACAAACCAGTGGTTTGGAGGAGAGGTTTAAAACTCCATACTGAAGACCATGTTGAGCCGTGGGTCAAGTACCTGCCACATCACCTTTACATACAAGGAGGTGTCCCAGGAATCTATATATTTTTTCAACTTTTGCACTGCTGTATGTTCACAGGATAAAGGAGCATCTAGATTTAATTTGTAACAAGTGTGGAGGTGCATTTTACACAACGATTCAGGTGTGGAGCATGTACAAAACATCATAACTAGGTTTTAGGAAGCTCTTGAGGATAGCACAGAATCATATAACACAAGCACAATCTGGAGTGATAGGATAGTTAGAGCCAGACAGTATTTTGTTGGGCAACAGGTGATTATGCTTACTCCAGCTACAATTCACAAGCTGCGGGTAGCCCAGGAGAGTTCTCCCACTGATTCAAAGAAAGTCTACATAAACTACATTGTAAAGTTGCCAAGCAGGAAGCAGAAGCACAACCACCACCATGCTAACATAAGGCTTCGTCATGACTGAGAGGACCAGATACTAAGTACATACACTGGGTTGCAAAAGGAACCAGAGGGATATCTGGTGGATGTTCTCCCTGGTAAGGCACAGTCAGACACCTTAGTAGTTCAAGTAGACCTATCACAGCACCCATCTCCTACCTAGGTTCAGGAAATCTGGGCTACAGGAATTCGAAGACATATGAACAAGGATGCCAGTGTCACAAACAAGCCCCTTATACAATACCTGGAAAAGAGGCAAACTCTGACAGATAAATTGCAGGACATGTTGAAACTGGGTGCAATCCAGAAGTCCAACATTCCTTCAGCCTCACCAGTGGTCCTGGTACCAAAGAAAGATGGCAGCACCAAGTCCCAAACAGTAACACAGAGCCAGATAGCTTACCCCAAATCCATGATACATGAAGCCTTAACAGTCAGCCCTGCCCTTTGTAGTATGGCCAACACCTCTAGGACAAGCTCAACATGTTCTATGTTCTAGCCATGACTGGTTATTGTTGGTAGTATTACCCAGGTAAGCAAGGGCATAATATCCTAAAGGGATGCACTCCAACAGTCTCTGAAAAGTTGGTGGGGCATTTTTCACTGAAAAGGGCATTTTTAGTAAAGACATACAATTCAAAATTGGTTACAATTTTGGATCTCTCTGTGGCTGCAGTGTCAATTTTATCTGCCAATATCTGCTGGTCAAGCCAACAGTTGTTTGATACTTAACTTCACCCAGATGGTCCAAGGCTTCATCGATCCCAGGCTTGTGTATGAGAAAAAAAAATTTACCTTGGGTTTCCAACTGCATTAACAGCTGATTCGATATTCCAAAATTCAAACAAATGCATATTCAATATTTTGAACATTCGACCAAACAAATGGGATTCCCACCAACACAAATGTGCAGAGATATCATACTCTTCCCACTGCCATCTCTCTCCCCCCCCATGTTAGCCTTAGATTTATAGGTTCACACTAAGCTTGCTGATCCAGACGACAAGTTTGTAGCGGAGCCAGTAATCCCACTAAAATTAACAAGACAGATTAATACCAGCTCCCCAACTAAGATTTGGCCCCTTTCAATAAGGGCCACAGGGGCCAGACTGAGGGTGTACATGCAACTATCCACTCAGTTAATCAAGTAACACTTATAAAGGGAGATAGGTTACCAGTAGAGATGAAGGAGAGCAGCTCAATTTCTGAAAAGCTGTATCTATCCCACAATCAGGTCCTATTTATGTGTTGGTGGTAGTATGGGTCTCTTCAGAAGGTGTTTACACTGGTATTAGTTTTGTGAATATGTAGGAAGTAACATAGGTTCATAGGCAGATACTAGGCTATTGGCCCTAGGGCCTATAATAAGCCTAGCCAAAAAGGTACCCTAATTTTCACCACCCAAGAAAATTATTTTCCTGTGCCCCTGTGGAGCAGAGCCGCAGGAAAATTATGTGCCAGTCTCTCTGTCGAGCAGAGCCACAAGAAAATTATTTTCCTGTGTCCCTGTCGAGCAGAACCACAGAAGGGATCCCCGGGGTGAATTTCCTATTTCCCATCCAGTCATCAAGATTTTTCTTGAAGAGTGCTAATGAGGAGCTTTGTTTGATACAGATAGGTAGTTTGTTCCAGAGTATGGGAAGTCTCTGGGACAGGAATCTATCCCTCCAGCATGTTCTGTTTATTGTGGTGACAAGGTTTAGGTCCCCAGAGCTTATAGCTCGGAGGGAATGGGATTTCTTTAAGTGGAGCATGTCCAACAGCTCTGGGTTTTACATAGCTTTGTATGTTAGGCAAGATCACCTCTAAGTAGGCAATACGTAATGGAGTAGAGCTGGAGTTTTTTGAGACCGTCTGCGTATGGTATCTGTTTGAGGCCGGTAATCCTCTTAGTGAGGTATTTCTGTGGCCTTTCCGATTGTTGTAGGTGTCTTGTGAGGTACATACCAAAAGGGGCATTGTACTCTATAATGGGTCAAATGAGTGACGAGTAGAGGGGAACAATGACCTCTTTATTCCTGGATGAGAAACATTTTGTGATGAGGTGTGCCACGTAGAAGGATTTCCTGACTACTGTAGCAATGTGATTATCAAAGGACAGACTACTGCCCATCTGTGTCCCAAGGTCTCATCATACTTTTGGTGTTAAGTAGACTACCGCCTATGTGGTAGTTCATGGTTACAGTGTTTTTACCAAAGGGGATGATGATGCACTTTTTGGCACTGAGCTTGAGGCCATGGCTTTGACACCAGGCATCTGTCTCAGGGAGGCCTTTTTGTAGGATGCCCACATCATTAGGAGTTTAAATTATGGCTCCTAGTTTGCAGTCATCTGCGAACTTCATTAGCCAAAGACCTTCTGTGTTAGCCTGTACTTCAGAGAAGTAGATACCAAACGGGAGAAGACCCAGGTCTGAACCATGTGGTGCTCCACTTGTCATTGGTCTGAAGTCGGATTTGGAGTCTGCGACTTTCACAGTGTGGGTTCTGTCAGTGAGCCAGTTGGCAACCCATCTTGTGATATAGGGATTTATACCTAGTTTAGTGAGTTCATCTATAATTCCAGAGTGGGGGATGGTGTCGACAGCCTTGGCAAGATCTAGACAGGCTATGTGAACCACCTTACCCTCGTCTACGGCTTTGGTGACTGCTTCAAAGACGTATATCAGGTTTAGGAGACATATGATCTGCCTTTTACAAACCCGAACTGGGTGGGGTCAACAGTTTGGAGATTACCAATGTCTTTGTTTATAAGTTCCATGATGATACGTTCCATGGCCTTGAAGACCAGGCTCATCAGGCTAATGGGGCGGTAGTTCCCGGGGTCCATGATGGCGCCCCTTTGTGGAGTGGGATAACCATCACTGTACGTCATTCAGTAGGCAGAAAGCCTGAGGTAAGGCTATGATTGAACATGGTACTTAGGTGGGGTGCCAGTTCGTTCCGTAGTTCATGTAGAACCCGGGGATGCTGTGTTCCTGGCTTTGGAGAGAGTGGTGGTTTTTACCTGTGCAGCCGTGATTACAGGAACTTCGCATTCTTCCGGTATAGAGATGGGCCCTTCAGGGGGGTAAAGTTAGCACTGAACCAAAACCTAAAAAGATGTGCACAATCACAGTCCAAGGTGCAAATGAGTCCAATAAGGTACAGCAATAATACAACCTTTAATAGTTGACAAATAAGTGAGCAGATGTACAAAATATTATAACTTTTCAAACTAAATGATTAAGCGCTTTCATCCACTATCCCGTGGACTTCATCAGAATCAATTAAACAGATAAATTAAAACATTTTATATGCATTTAGGCGCCAATCTTTCATCTGCATTAAAAATGACAGAGCCATAAAATACATGTATACTGGCAAGTGGAAAATGCTTAAAATATACATGAAATAATCATTGTAAAATTTCCTTTTCCAAAAGCATTCCTTCGTTACAAAGACTTCCTGAATAAAGACACCTAATTTTATGTATATCATTCCTCGTGTCATCAGTAAATAAATAAATAATAATTATATCTCTAACAGCCCTTAATCAATGTCAAAAAAATGGTCCAGTGTGTATAGAGTCCATTATCTGCCAGGATGTTAGCAATATCAGTTAGCTCTGTATATTTAGTGCCGTTGTGCTGTAACTCAGAGCAGATCTGAGTGTTCCCATTGAGATTCTTGACATAGCTATAGAATGCTTTCTGGTTGTCTTCAGAATCAGTGGCGATTTGGTTTTCGTAACTAGCTTTGGAGGATTTTATGAGGGATCTCAGCTTCTTACTGAGGCTGACCAGGGAGTTTCTCCAATCATGGGATTTTACTCTTTTTTGCAACAGTTTCTTTCTTCTGTTGTAGAGAGTTTGTTTATGGCGGGGGACCACCAGATTGGCTTCATTTTTTTTGGAGAATAGCATCTTGGTTCTGTTAGGGATAGCGTGATCCATGCACTCGTGTAAGTGCTTATAAAGTGCATTTGTGTAGGATTCAACAGTCATACCTCCATTGTCTGTCTGCATGAGTGTCGTGAAGTTTGCCACTTCTGTCTTAAGAAGCGTGAAGTTGGCTTTGGAGAAATTTTTTACGGTAGTTTCCCTAATGGGGGGTGGGATGTGGATGTCTAGGGTGATTAGCTTGTGGTCGGATCTGACCAACAAGGAAGTGACCTCTGGTGTGGAACACCGGTTGCTCATGTTGGTAATGACCAGGTCTAGGATATTGCTGCCCCTGGTGGGAGTGTGGATAAGTTGATCCATGGCATTGGAATTTATGAATTCCAGAAAACGAGCAGTTTTCCCAGTTAATGGTGGGGGTAGTTGAAATCGCACATTATTAGGGTGTTGGGTTGTACCCTAATATTTTCCAGTGCATCAAGAAATGAGGAGTGGGAATCCTGGGGGATCTGTAACAAGCTACAATTTGAATTGCGGTCTTGCCCAGAGTTAGATGCACTTGGATAAACTAGGATGCATTATGCTGAGCAACTAGCCTTGAGGTGTGGATATCCTTAATGAATATGGACAAGCCTCCACCTTTAGTGTTTCGGTCCAGGTTAGGTGGCCGAAAGGTGTGGTATGAATTATTGCCTGGTAATGCAGGGGTGCTCTCTAGGGCCTTGAACCAGGTCTTTGTTACTGCATAGATGTCGATGTTCTCCATTTTAAGGAGTGCCACCAGTGAGTGCATTTTGAGGTTTAGACTTCTAGCATTGAGCAGCATTACCCTCAGATTTTGCTTGCTTGTACCGTTACGGTGGTGAATTTGTCATTTGAACCTTGTCTAAAAAGGCACTATAGGGGTGGCAAGAGCCTTAGCCAGTATCCGGAATCCCAAGGGCGAGAGGTGCAGGCCATCTCTGGCAAAGCATTGCAGTCTGTCAATCATGTCATCCCAGGCAGACAGATACTGGATCCCCTTGGAATGACACCAGAAGCTTAGCCAATTGTTGAAGTCAATCATTCTGTCCTTGTACTGTGGAATCATTCTGGGTGATGGTAGGAGGCTGCTCAGGGCTAGGGTCATACCCGTCTGGGCTACATAATCCGGGAGCTCCTCCATGTCTCTTTTCATGTAATCCATGGAGGTACGTTTCAGGTCATTCGCACCAACATGGACAATGACAGTCATATTTGTACTTGTTGTGGAGTGAACTGAGTGCGTGCATTATGTGGCAGATCCTGGCACCCGCCAGGCAGCTAACAGTAACTTTCTCCTTGTTTAGCCTGGTGACTGCAACATCAGTGTGTCTGACTATAGAGTCACCTAGGACTAGAGTGTTGGGTACGTTGTTAAGATTGAACCTTCTGATACTCCACACAAAAAGCAGCATTTCCTCTTAATAGCAGAAAATGGAAAAGAATTACAAAGCTTTTGGGTGGTCAGGGTAACTCAAGGAGAACTTTGAGGAAGGATTATTTTGGTAAGGAAACTCTGTGGTCTTTTGAGCTGGGTCATACGATTATCCAACTAGACACCGAAGGACACGTTATAGTCTCTTACTCTTCTGATACAATAAGTAGAAGGGGAAGAATGACTTTCTTACATCTAGAAGATATGTCCTTAGCGATTAGTTTAGCTATACATAAAAGGTTTTCTAATAGTAAGATACCAGGGCCCTAAAAGAGTCAGTGTTTAGTAGTTTGTTGTCTATGAGACAGAAGAGTGCCCAGGTTTATAAAGGAAACAATACTGCATTTTTGGCATTTATTTTGAGGTCATGGTCCAAGCATTGCTTGTTACCATGGGTTAGATCCTACTAGAGGACGTGCCAGTCATCTGGGGTTATTTATGACGGTGTCAAATTTTTAAACATCTACAAACTTTGGCAGTCACAGCCCTTTGGTGTCTGCTTTAATGTTCGAGCAGGAGACACCATAGAAAAGTGGTCCCAGGACCAATCCCAAAGAGACACTGCTAACAACTAGCCTTTTAGTCAAGTGTGCGCCTGCAACACTAAGAGCCCAAGTCCTTTGGTGAGCAATTTTGCTATACAGCAAGTAATAGAAGCTAATACGATTAAATGTAAACCCTTATACAATTTCACACTCTGGTTTTGGCCAAGTCCAGGTACTCTGTGTCGATCAATTTACCAGAGTCTTATGCCTTAGAAACTTGTTCAAAAAAGTACACCAGGTTTAAGAGGCAGGATCAGACAATGGCAATCCCACACTTATTAGGGTTTACAGTTTGAAGATTGCCTATGTCCTTATTTATGAGATCTATAATGATGCACTCCACTGCCTTTCAGATAAGACTGTTGGGTTTATGGTTGCCTGGGTTAGTCATGGGCCCCCCTTTGTGGAATGGTATGATGACAGTAGCTTTCCATACTTCTGGCACACATATAGTGAAGAAGCAGAGACCAAACAAAGTCAGCCAGGCGGCGTTTGATACTGACAAGAACACAACCTGGTATAATGTGACAGCCCAAAGAGCTAGTGTTTTTAGCCTTAGAGAGCATGCTTACACCTTACTCTGAAGTGATTTGGAGACGGGTGGCAATGGTATGCTACGATGCTGGGAGTAATCTAAGGGATATGGGGTAAAGTCTGTGCCGAATATATCCACTAATAAGTTAGCTTGTCCTCGGTGGTCAAGCAGGTGATATTATTTTGTATTATTAACTTTGCACATTACTGGCTATTATTTCTTAAGTTCTTGCTACAGCTAAAGAATGATTTAAGAATATCCTTGGGATGGGTGGAAATTCTCAATTCATACTTACTCTTGGGGGATTTGACTGTTGATTAATCTGATATTTTCTCTAGCTGATGGGGTGTTAAGTTTGCTTTACGGGCTAGAAGTTTCTTCCTCTTATAGCATAGTGTGTTCATGAAGGTTTGGTTCATAAATTTGGCACTATCGGTCTTCATGGGGACCAACACCTCAAGGCTAGCTTGAAGGTGGACCTAGAACTTTCCCATGCAAATTGTAGTGTATGAAGCAAGGTCACCAAGGTGAGCAGTGCGTTCAAGTTTTGTCATGTCAATCAGATGGAGTAGATTTGCCCTAGAGTTAGCCTCTGAAGATGGTCACAGTCTCACTCATGTTAGCTTTTTGCAGGTGTTTACAACCAATATCAACTTGCCCATGGAACACAGACAGTCCCCAAGCATAACCACTCTTACTCCATGAATCCAGTAAATTTGATTTCACTGCACTTCTGTATGTTTGGCTCTGGAGAAATTTCATACAACAGAAGCAGTGCTAACTGTTGACTTTACTACTCCCCCTCAATGTTGACAAAATACGGGGTGGGATTTTTGCATAAATGGCATATCCTGTTTGATGATAGATGGTGTTTAACCCTCAATTAAGGTGGAAATTAATAGTGTCACAATAACTTTAGTAAATGTTTTGAAGATCTGTTCTAAACATAACACAAATAGCACAAATATTTAACATGTTTTACAGAATTGGTAAACTGTACATTACATCTTAATTTACAATCATTTTTTCCACTTTACAAACAGCACTTGTTATTTAGAGGACATAAAAACATAAATTAATAAAGAAAAAAATAATGTATTTACATCTATGTGCGTGAAAGAAAGAGCATAAACCAAAGTCAGCATATGGTAATGTCTTCAGACATCATCAACATACATCCATTTTAAAGTATAAAACTCTAATGTCTGGCATTAGTAACTAACTTTATGCTTAATCATCAGTGATTTACCAGCAAATCAGTCTTTCTGTGAGGAACACAGCAGCACTAAACTGCATTGTACCAACCATTCCTTCTCCATTATTGTACCCAATCTCTGGCAATGCCTCCCCTTCACCTTAAAGAAGCCTTCTTTCCCCACCTTCAGAGCTCAACTCAAAAGACGCCTTCATCAAAAATCTGGCCCCAAGTTCTTTTCCACTAGACGGATAACCTTCACTTGCATCACGTGTACTTTGACCCTCAGCTCTTAGTAGCCACTTTCCTCACAGGTTTACTACTAAAATTAACTCGCATTCGATCTGCTACTATTCACATATTGTTTTCAATTGTCTATAGGATTATCTACCTCCTGTGACTACTCTGTGCTTGTGAATTTGTTCTACTTAATTTTTTGCGAGTCTTTTCACCTTGACTGTGCCTGCAAATGGCTTACAGTGATCAGTATACTACCATGCTAATTAATAAAACACATTTATTTATTTCACATTTGTTGACCTGGTTAGTCCAACTGGGACAAAGCCCTTTTTCAGTGGAAACCCGGGGAGAAAAACTCCACAGTAAAAACATACAATTAATTTGACATATAATAATCCAAAAGATTTACATAGACATAAGTAATAGCAAGTTTAACATACACAGCAATATGAATATACCTTTCAGCATGAGGAGATACAGAGGAGAGAAACAAGAAACAATACAGCTAGACATTAACTTTAGAAAAGTTTACAGTTAGACTGGCTGTGAGTAGGAGAAGAGAGTTAGTCAAGTATGAAAGGAATTTGTAAGAGTGCAGGACAGAAGCAGAGAGGAAGGAAAGATGAGTAGCAGTATTGCAATAAAGAGAGATAAGGAGAAAGGAAGGGTTTCACAGAATTAGAAGCAAGATAAGAGAATTGGATACCTTAGGAATAAAATGCACTGCAATCTTAGGAAAGTACAGTTGTGTACTCTTACCATAAATGTAGATGCTCGAGTGTATTCACTGTTGCAGTCATTACATTTGGGTTATCTGCTTGCAGCCCTCAGCCTGATTAACAAAGTCTTGGGTCCTGCGTCGGTTGCGGTCTCTTCTTCCGTGACATCAGATCGTCAGGAGTATAAAACATGCAGCAGATGTCATTACATCAGTTTTTCTTGGCCCACACATCAGGTGCCCCCCTAACGGGAAGCAATTAAATCTACAAATATAGAAGGTTATACCTCAAACAAAAAAGCAAATACACCAAAAAGCTTTTAAGCATTGAAAAGGAGAGAAGAGGTATAGCCAAACAAAGTCAGGGGGCTGGAGGGAGGGTAACCAGGACTGCAAAAGTGAAGGCACTCGAACATCTACATTTATGGTAAGTGTACACAACTATACAATGTTCTTCGTGTTTCACTGTTGCAGTCATTACATTTGGGTAGATTCCCAAAGCTAAGTATGGGAGGAGGAATTCAGATAGCATTAGGACCAGCTATAAGGCCCTGCAAAACTGCAGTGGCTAAGCCAGCTCTGGATTTAGAGAAAATTGGCAAATGGTAATGCTTGGTGAAAGTATGTACAGAACTCCAGGTAGCAGCATCTAGGATGACCCTGGTAGGTATGCCTCTGAGAAAGGCTGTAGAGGTAGATGCAGCCCTGGTCGAGTGGGATCTGATCCCCTGTGGGATAGGTTTTCCATGGTGCTTATAGCAGAAGTGAACGCAATGGCCTATCCATTTGGAGATAATTCGCTTTGAAATAGCCTTCCCCTCAGTCCCTGCAGCAAATGCCACCAGCAGTTGTTCAGATTTCCTTTGAGGTTTAGACCTGTCCAAGTAGAATCTAAGTTGTCTGTGCACATCTAAGGAGTACAGTATCCGTTTCCCTTTGTTTTGTGCTTTAGGAAAGAAGGTAGGCAAATTAATGGACTGATTAAAGGCCAGACTGGATACCACCTTTGGCATGAAAGAGGGATTGGTCCTGAGGGACACTCTGTCCGCATAAAAGAGGATGACAGGCTCCACTGCCATAAGGGCCTCTAATTCGGATACCCTTCTTGCTGAAGTGATGCCTAAAAGGGAAGCCATTTTCCAAGAAAGGAATTTTAAATCTGCAGTAGCAGCTGGCTCGAAAGGAGGAAGAGTAAGTTTCTCCAATACAAAGTTAAGGTCCCAGGCTGGAGTTGGAGCTCTCCTGAGTGGTCTTAACTTTTTTGGCCCCTCTGAGGAACTGCTTGAGCAGTGGAAGAGAGAAGAGGGGAGGTTCTGTGTTTTAATGAGCTGAAATGGCTGAGGCGTGAATTTTTATTGAGGAAAAAAAGACAGGTCCTTGTGAAGCATCTCAGTTAAGTATTGTAAAATCTGAGGTAAACTGGGCACTGCTGTGCTCATCCCTTGAGAATGGTTCCAAGCACAGAATCTTTTCCATTTTTCAACATAAGATTTTCTAGTACTAGGCCTCCTTGCCTCTAAAATTACATCCATCACTGGTTTAATGAGGGATGGTAAAGGAGAGCTTAGGTAATTAGCCAAGCTGCTAAGTTTAGTGTTTGAAGCTGAGGGTGCAGAATCTGGTTCTCCTGCTGAGACAACAGGGTAGGAGTCTGAGGCAGGTGCCATGGGGCCAACAGTGACACACTGTGCAGGAGGGGGTACCAGTGTTGGCGTGGCCAGGCTGGTGCAATCAAAATCATCCTTGGTTTGTCTTGCTTGATCTTTAGTAGTACTTTGGAAAGCAGAGGCAGAGGAGGAAAGGCATAAACTGATAGGTTTTTCCAGCTGAAGGACAGAGCATCCACTTTCCAAGCTTGTATGTGGGGAGTCCTTGCACAAAATTTTTCCAATTGATAGTTCTGGGGGGAGGCAAACAGGTCTGTATCTGGGCTCACCCATTTGCTTGTCAACATGTTGAAAATTCTTGGTTCCAGTTCCCATTCGTGTGGTTCCATGAGGGTTCTGCTTAGTCCATCTGTCAGTGTATTTAGTACATGGTAGCTGAAGGCTGTGTTCCATAATGCCATGGCTAGTCTGCAGAGGGGGTAAGAATGTGCACCCCCCTGCTTGTTTATGTACCACATAACAGTGGTGTTGTCCATCTTTACCATTAATTGTCCTGGAAGAATGTGGTCCTTAAAGGCTATCAGAGCATTCTCTACAGCTAACATTTATTTATGACTGCTGTGAAGGTGCATTTGAATTGGGTTCCATTTGCCCTGAATGCACTTCCCTGCCAGGTGTGCCCCCCATGCATATTCTGATGCGTCTGTTAGGGTTTGGGCGGCAGGAGGTAGTGTGAATGGTAGTCCCTTATTTTAGTGGCAGGCCTCTGACCACCAAAGGAACTCTAGGCATAGACAAGGAATGATAGGAATTATTGCTTCTAGATCCTTGAGAATGTTGACACCATAGGCTTTTTAGATACCACTGTAGTTTCCTCATATGCAGTCTTGCATACGGAATTAGAAGAATGCAGGAGGCCATGAACCCCAAGGCTTGTAGTATTTGCCTTGCAGATAGCAGGGTTTTTGTGACCACTTGTTTGAAAGTAGGTTGTCAAGTGAATTTGTTTCTCTGGCGTGAGGAAAGCCATCTGGAAGTTGTATTCAAGCTTGCTCCCAGGAATATAATTTGTTGACAGGGTACCAGGTGTGATTTCTTTTCATTTATGGTGTATCCCAGACAAGTTAGCAGCCTCTGTACAAAAGCCAGATGATTCAAAAGTATGTCCTGTTTTTTTGCCTGAATTAGACAATCGTCCAGGTATTGGTATATTTGAATATTTCTTTGCCTGCAAAATGCAATGACTGGAGCTAGGCACTTTGTGAGTACCCTGGGCGCAGTAGATAAGCCAAAGGGCAGTGCAGAGAACTAATAGTGCGTGTAGCCCGCTTTGAAGCATAGGTATCTTCTGTAAGATTCCCTGATTGGGATGTGCAGGTATGCTTCCTTTAAATTTAGTGTTGCCAACCAGGCATCTTTGCTTAGCATAGGAAGCAACTGGTGATGAGTTAGCATCTTGAATTTTGGAATCACCAAAAAGGTATTTAGAGTAGGCAGGTCCAGGATAGGACGCCATGAATTGTCTTTTCTGGGTACCAGAAAAAATCTCGAGTAGAACCCTTGTCCATTTTTCTCTTCTGGTACCAACTGAATAGCCCCTATGCTTAACAGAGAGAGTACTTGCTTTTGGGCCTCTGCCCACTGCTTTGGAGGAAGATTCAACCAACCGCTTGGAGTTGGTGATGTGAGGAAGTGAAATCTGTATCCTTGGAACACTATAATTGAAACCCATTTGCCCTGGGTAATGAGTCCCCAGTTCTTTGCATGAAGTGTAATCTTTCCCCACAAAGGGGCAGTCAGTTGAGAAGTGCTTGGAAGTTTTAAAAAGAAGTCATTGAGACAGTTTACCATAGAGGGGGGGGGGGTTTATTACTCCCAAATCTGGAAGTGGAGGCCCCCCACTGCTTAGTCCTGTGCGTCCCCTGGGACTGAAGCCTGGGTGCTCTGCTGGATCTGGGTTTGGACTGAAGGTCTGGAAGAGGCAGGAAAGGACCAATTCTTAGAAGGCCAATGCCTACTAAATCTTGGAGGTTGTACTTGTAAAAAGTCAGTTTGCATAGATTTAGCTTTTTCCTCCATCTTTTTAAGAACAACTTCTGCCTTGTTGCCAAACAGGTGGCCCTGATTTAAGGGAGCATCCAGTAATTTCGTTTTAACATGATCTGGCAAGGGATTGCTCCTTAAGCCAAGCATGCCTTCTAAGTACAGACCCAGTTACCGCAGCCCTGCAAGATGCCTCTAGTAAATCAAAACCACATTGCAATGTATGTTTACCAACTTGTTCAGCAGAATGCATAAAATCCTGTAAATCCTTATTTTCAGCACAATCAGGAGTCAACATCATTTTCTGTTTAAGCAATCCAATAGTATGCAGCTGATACTTTAACATATGAAACTGGCAATTCAAGGCCCTAATGGCCAAAGTTCCAGAAGTGTATACCTTCTTACCCCACCTATCCAGCGCCCTGGAGTGTATCAGAGGGGGTAAGATTTTTGGCAGTACTAGCTTTAATGCCCTTGGGTCCCTGTGAAATTATTTCAGGATACCCAGTAGGATGTTTGAAAAGGAACTTGTGAGTCAGGAACCTTGTAATATCCATCAGGTTTTCTCGAAGCAGGAGGTAAAGAGTAAGGGGCCATGCTAGATTCCGAAAAGGCATCATCAACAATGTCCAGTACAGGAGGTATAGATAAAGGCCTGTGCTGTGCTGGGGCAGGAGTAAGAAATCCCTAAGCCTCTTTTTAGAATCAGAGAAATCCTGACTTTCCCAACAAAAAAGCTCCCTGAGAGTATGCAAGGTTTCACCAAAAGAGAAATCCTCGGGGGGGGGGTGTGTGCAGAAGGAGTAGAGTCCTCAGCATCAGAATCCTCATAGGTAAATGAGGATAAATCCTGGTCATCAGAGGAAATGGAAATTTCAGAATCCTGATCAGAAGTATCATAAGCAAACGCAGTTCTAGGACTCAGAGGGGGAAGGTTGGCTTCTCCTGATTAAAGTAATAAGGTCTTCAGTCATTCTTATCATTTGTTCTTTAGGCATAGAGGCCTGACCATGCGGTCTGGGCGTCAGTTTTCTAGGCATGGTTCGAGTTTTAGGCCTTGAAGAAGATGGCGCCGGTTTAATATTCAAGTCAGTAGACCTGAATACACCCCTCAGAAGCCGGTGCCTGCACAACGGCTCCGGACCCATCCAAGGTAGAGACATCCACAGGTTCCACAACTAAAGCATCTCACAGCATTCCGGACTCCGAATGGGTCTCAGTAGAGGCCTGCGAATCTGAAGTAGCGGGTATCAGGGGCTGCGAAAGCGCCTCACTGAGTACCGGCGAACTGGGCGGCCTGACTCTGTCTTTATCTATGCATTTCTTCGGAATGTCGGTAGTTGGATGGCTTACAGAAGACATATCAGGATAATTGAACAGAGCACCAAAAATTTTAGAAGCGCAAATATACAGACGATGGAGAGTTTGTGGTTTAAATAAGGCACAAAACCGACAGCGAGGTATGTCGTGGTCAGGGACTAGGCAAGGAATACAGTACGAATGAAAATCATTGAGGTATTTGCTTTCCACAAGAAATGCAATTATTTACTTTTACGGACATTGGTTTAGAGCAAGAAAAAGTTTCCCCAACAGGGTACTTAGCTTTCAGTTGAAGACTTTGGTTCTGAAACTCAAAAACGAAAATTTCAGGAGTTGGCCGACCGGCACTTGCGAACTGCTTCTGCTTTGGGCACCACACGGCAAGAAAGACTGATGTAATGACGTCAGCAAGAAAGACTGATGTAATGACGTCAGCTGCATGTTTTATACCCTTGACGACCTGACGTCACAGAAGAAGAGACAGCAACCGACATATGACCCAAGACTTTGGTAATCAGGCCGACTGAGGGCTACCAGCAAGCAGATAACTCAAATGTAATGACTGCAACAATGAAACACGAAGAACATCAGTAAAGAGGCAAGATGGGGGGTGGTTTCAATGCTTTATTTATTTTTTTGTTTGCCCTCAGTAACACATCTGAGGTGTATTAAAATGAAGTGGCTGTAAATGCTGGACACGGGCGTGTCTGTGCTTCTGAATGTATTTAAGTCATGTGTGTGTTAACCATTAAATATTTATACAACTTATGTTGCATGTAAAATACTTCCTCCTCCAACAATTACGTACAGCAAGTATGACAAATGAAGATGGGGAAACTGTCTCAACACCTTTGGGCACGTGTTAATTCCCCAATTACACACACCTTGTCAGGTATTATTGCTTACATAATACATGCTCCTGTGTTGCATACATTTTTGGGAATGATCACACACATATTAGTGTTGTAGAAGTCATCAGTACCCAACAGGCACAGAATTTTGTAAATATATGTCATATGTGAAGGGTCTGCCATCCCTTTTAACCCACAATACCAAAAAAAAAAAAATAATGTTATCGTTTTACTAAAAACAGATGGGAGAGGTTAAGGGGGGCAACTCCCTCTACATACAACAGTGTAAGCTGTTGTATTTTTCTGCAAATTTAATTAGATTTATGTATGAAAAAGAATGTTAGACTGCAGCACAGGTTACTAATATACAAGTCTGCAGAACATAGCAAAACTGGAAAGCTGCTAAAACGTCTTGCATGTAAGGAGGTACCACCAACCTTGTTCTCCACTAGTTCAAAAAGTAAAGTCATTTTTTTAGTTAAAACTGGATTTTTTTAGTTACTGGAACGTATCATCATGTAACTCATAAACAAAGACATTGGTAACCTCCAAACTCTGGATCCCACCCAGTTCGGGTTTGTGAAAGGCAGATCATGCTTCCTGAACCTGATTGACTTCTTTGAGGCAGTCACCAAAGCCGTAGATGAGGGTAGGGTGGTTCACACAGCCTATCTTGACCTCACCAAGGCTTTCGACACCATCCCCATTCTGGAATTATAGCTAAACTCACTAAACTAGGTATAAATCCCTACGTCACAAGATGGGTTGCCAAATGGCTCACTGTAAAGGTTGCAGACTCCAAATGTGACCTCAAAGCAGTGACAAGTGGAGTACCTTCCTGTTTGGTATCTACTTCTCTGAAGTACAGGCTAACACAGAAGGCCTCTGGCTAACGAAGTTCGCAGATTACTACAAACTACGAGCCATAGTCAAGTCCCCAAATGATGCGGACATCCTACAGAAGGGCCTCACCGAGACAGATGCCTGGTGTCAGAGCCATGGCCTCATGCTCAATGCCAAAAAGTGCAGTGTCATCCGCCTTTGGTAAAAACTCTGTACCCATGAACTACCACATAGGCAGCAATCTACTTAACACCAAATGTGTGATAAGAGAGTACAACACCCCTTTTGGAATGTACCTCACAAGACATCTGCAGAAGCTGGAAAGGCCACAGAAGTACCTCACAAAGAGGATTACTGGCCTCAAAGAAATGCCCTACACTGACCACCTCAAAAAACTCCAGCTTTACTCCATAGCATATCGCCTACTCCGAGGTGATCTCTGCCTAACATATAAAGCTATGTCAAACCCAGAGCTGTTGGGGTTGCTCCACCTAAAGAAATCCCAATCCCTCCAAGCTACACACTCTAGGGATTTAAACCTTGTCACGACAATAAACAGGACATGCTGGAGGGATAGATTCCTGTCCCAGAGACTTCCCATACTCTGGAACAGACGATCCATCTATGTCAAGCAAAGTTCTTCAATAGCACTCTAAGAGAAAAATCTTGATGAGTGGATGGGAAATAGGAAATACACCTTGGGGATCACGTCTGTGTGTCTGCTCGACAGTGGCACAGGAAAATAACTTTGTTGGGTGGCGTAAGCCAGGGAACCTTGTTGGTTGGGCTTACGTAGGCCCTTGGGCAGATAGCCTAGTACCTACCTATGAACCTAAAAATCCAGGGGGTGGGGACATACATATCAAATTTCAGCAACATTCCTACATGAAAAAATACATCATTTATTATACTGTAAGAATAACTGGTAAATAACAGCCCCATAAGGATACACTGCATTGCTAGATGGATGTGAGGGCTAGAAGGTAGGCGTCACTCCCAGAGCGCATCCGTGAGTAGTAAACTCAACAACTACTGAAGCAGAATACTAACATACGCCATGGGACTGGCAGTGGCTAGGATGCTACTGTAACTACCACTTTTCTGATTCCCAAAATGAGATAATACAGCACTGTGGCACTACAACAGTCTGCAACTTTTACACACCAAAATCTCAGTAAAACCAAACAGAAGATAATTAAAATTGACATTGCTTACTGCATGATTCATACAGCACAATAACAGATGTAACGTCGATACAGTTGACCACATCAGGATGCCATTCAAGAGACGGCAGGATTTTTCCTCACCTGCATAGCATCACTGAAGCCTGCTGCATAGTAAGAAAAGATTTCTGAAAACTAAAATAACTGACGTACCTCATGATGTGTAACATCTGATACAATGGACTTCTGCTCCCTTGTCGTCTCCTGCTGGGCCATCCAGTTGATTAACAGAATTCCAGGAAAGGAAATTAGGACACAGGGTGAAAAGACTGTTTCCCAAATATGAGTTCTTACAAACAGTTGCGTGCATAAACACCACACCAGCTGATGGATCAAGCCCAATTACAAGCCATCTCTTTCTTGCTACCGAAAACCAAAGACAGTTCTTCAAACTGTATGTTGCTCCAACTCCTGACTATATTTAACATACAAGGCAAGATAGCTCGCGTTATTTAGCTGATTCCCTCTACAGTCAAGTCTTCTCTTCAACTGGGCGCGCGCAAGCAAAATCTCATCTTATGTACGCTGTTGCGTTTTGCTTTAAAATTTCACCTATGTGCAGCTTTAGTACACGAGTATACCTTTACATATGAACCCGGGAATAATGAAAGATCAGTTTTCTATGAGGGCTGACAGTGGAAGCAGCGAGACGACCACGTGGAATTTTTCACTTGTTTTGCAACTTACAGTAACTCGAACATCATCAAGCTCCACCCAACCTTATTAACCACGTCCCGTACCATTTGCTAAGTCTTGCAGCTACCGCCGCAATTTTACGCCTATGGTCATTGGTTGTTTGCTTCATGACGTCATACGCTATAACCAGCATATATATTTAGGGTCAACCTAAACGGTCGGTGTTTTCGGAGGAGGGTTGTGCCAAAGAAGACCGTCCCTATTATGACAAAAAAAAAAAAAAAAAACGGAGGTGATATTTCCGCCCCCTTAAAGGTCTATTACTCATAATTATAATAGCGATGTGAACTAATACGAAATATGAGTATCCTATGGACAAGCTTCTATGTCTCAACTGTCACTGATTTGCAGGGGTGTCCCTGATTTTGACTCAAATTTTCCCTCTTAATCCCTACAAAAATTAGTGAGTTTGGGACTGGAGAAAAGTGGTGAATTATTGTTAATAAATAATTGCATTAATTAGACTCATATATTTCTATTAAGGTCGTGGTGGTCCAGCAGTTAGCGTTGTTGCCTCACAGCAAGAGGGTCTTTAGTTCAATTCACGGCTGGAGCCTTCTGTGCAGAGGCTGCATGTCATATAGGTAGGTGCGAGCATGTGTGGGTATGCCTCCTTTGAAGGTTGGGTGCTGGGCTAGCAACTCGACATCATAAAAATCCACTGCCAATCATTAGTGACCAGAGTTCCGCTGTGGCGACCCCTAACAGGGAAAAGACAGAAGAGGAGTCATAGATTACTTCAGAAAATGTATATTAATTTAGTGTTGCCACCTTTTCAAATGGCCAAAGTGGGATATTTTCGGGACAAACATCAGATTTTACAGGCCGACACATACCCACGGTCAGTACAAAGGATAGAACTTAACTTTTTTTGCCTAAATAATAGCTTATTCTTGCAGCATTTTAGTTGGTTATTGTGTTTCTTATAACATTTAGGTATTTTAGATTTAGTTTTATGCAACTATTACATACAATATATGACATAATTATGTCCTACAATCTCAGGACATATGCCATTTTATTATTTTTTGTCAGGACACAACTTCCCAAAGAGGGACTGTCCCTCGTAAAGTGGGACAGGTGGTAACCCTATATTAATTCACATTCTGTTATTCTGTCAATGTCTCTAGTTAATAGTACTAATATTTTAAAAGTGTCCCTGATTATTTCTGTATTTGTCCCTAATTCTGTTGAGATTTGTCCCTGACTGGTTGAGAGCTATGTAAATGCCTTTCAGCTGTACCCATTAACAGGAATTAGGGTTGCCACATTTTCAGATGGCCAAAGTGGGACATTTTTTGAACAAACGTGAAATTGTGCTAGAGTATGCATTGCATCCCCACAACCACTGAAAATGACTGAACTTCACTTTTTTGAAAAATAAAAACTTTTTCTCGTGGGAGTAAATCTGAACATAATAAAAAGAAAATATAAAACAGAAAAACCTACTCTCTGGCTATAGCTCTATCCCAGCTTCAGAGTCTCAGTCACTGATTATTTTTTCTGGACAATCACACCTTCTTGAGTCTAAGCACTCCTTTCGCTCTGCGGGCTCACTCTGCTCGCCTACTCTGCCCCCAAATCTCACCCACCCCCACTATCTGTACTTTTATACACTCCAAACACCTCCCCACCCTACTCCAATCCGATCACAATTAGCCTCAGCCAAACTCCACCCGCCTATTAAACCTCACATTCACCAAACACCTACAACCCCTCATACGATGCTCTAACTCATCAGCCGTCACAATTACTCCATTAGCCCTACTAATCTCTCTCTCCTGGCTGACCTATTTCACAGAGTTTCCCAACCCTTACCATACCTCACTTACACACTCCACTGCTTCATACCATCATCCTCACTCCCCCTCTTACTCATCCATTTCACATGAACTTTTCAGTTTCAACAGTACTTATCTATTCAAACCCAAGCTACTTCACTACCCACCCCCCTACACTCATCTCCTAAGTGTCATACCAAAAAGTCAGTAGTGTCACTCCACCCATACTACCCATCCCCACCACACTACCGCACTGTACTCCCCCACCCATTATCTCTCTCACTTGCCGGCGACATCCACCCTAACCCCGGACCCAGGTCTAACATTAATGTCTCCAAACCCTCCTCTCCATCCCCAAAAAATCTAAGTCCATTCACCTCACTACACTTAATGCTCAAAGCCTTAGAAACAAAATCCCTAACCGCCATGCCTGGCTCTCCCATAACCACCCCAACATAACCGCCATTTCTGAAAACTGACTCAAATCCTACATAAAAGATCACAAAATCCTACTACAGGTTAGCAAATCATTCACAATGACAGAGCCCACAAAAAAGGAGGTGGAGTAGCTATAATCTACTCCTCCTCCCATACCATAACTCCCTACAACAATAGAATTCCAACCTTTGCCAATGTTGAAATTACAGTAGGCTTATTAAAAATAAACAAACACAAATCTCTATGTAACGCTGCCCTCTATATCCTCTCAAGTGATAACATCAAAACACTTGTGAACATCCTATCCTGGTTCTCCTCCTACATAAATGATTAAACCTATATCCTTGGTGATACAACATCACCTGGACCACTATTAACTCTGATGCCTCTTCCCACACTATCAACCTATGCAATTTCTTCCAACTAATTCATTCACCAACCAGACCAAATAAAGATGGTACCTCTGGAACCATCATTGACTGGATCCTAACAACTCATCCAAATCTAATCACCAAAGCTGGAATAATACCAGATCCTCTCAGCGATCACTTACCTGCCTTCGCCGACCGGTTCCCATCTCCTCTACAAAAGCAACACCATTAGATTCAAACCTGCAACCTCTCCTCTTTCAATCCCCAAACTTTCTCAAAATGCCTAAAGTGCATTGACTGGCCCCCTCTAAAAATCCTCCCACTAGATGATGCCATATCCAACTTTAACCACTCATTCCTGACCCTCCTCAGCCAGCAAGCCCCCCTGAGAACCAAACACATCAAACCCAATCCCTGCCCATGGTTATCAAATGAAACTAAACTAAACATGCAACAAAGGGACAAAAAATGGAAACAGCATCAAAAACATAAAAACCCAAACTCCCTATTAGAATTTAAGCATCTCCGAAACTCCACAAAAAAACTAATAACTAAAGATTGCAAAGCTCACTACTCCAAACTCCAGTCCTTGCACTCAACAACCCCCAGAAATTTCTGGGACTTCATCTCATCAGTTCTGCACCCTGGTAATAAAGAGAACCCCTGTCCTAATCCCACCCTCTCCGACTTTGACACAGCCTCCCAGTTCAACTCATTCTTCATAGACTGCATAGCCAAACTATCCACTTCCTTCCCGCCCCTCTCCTCCAACCCCAGCCCCTCCCAAACCAACCTTCACCCCAATCACCTACCCCCTCCACAGCCGTCTGCCTTACTCCCATTCCCATAAGCACTATAAAAAGACTCCTCCTCAAACTCAAACCCTGTCGCAATGCACCTGACAATCTTCCACCTACCTTACTCAAACTATCTGCACACAGCATCACCTATCCCTTCTCTATTCTTATAAATAGATCCATACAAGAATCATTTGTCCCTTCCATCTGGCGCCATGCTTACGTCATTCCTCTACAGAAAGGCGGCAAGACTACTGACACCACCAACTTCAGGCCAATTGCCATCCTTTCCCCTCTTTTTAAAATTCTAGAGAAAACCATCCAAGTACAACTAATGACAAACCTAACCCAAAACAATCTCCTCTCATCTAACCAACATGGCTTCTGCCCTGGCCACTCCACCATGACTGCCTTTTTTTCCTTTCTGGAAACCATCAACATTGAATGAGACTCAGGCAAATTTATATCTAGGCTATTCCTAGATTTGTCAAAAGCCTTTGACACCATCTCCCACACCCTACTCATATCCCAACTTTCCACCCTACATCTCTCTCCCTCCACCATAGCCTGGTTTTCCAGCTACCTGTCCATCCACCAACAAGCTGCCCAATGGAAAACTTCAACCTCCCCTTTCCTCCCTACATCCACAGGTGTCCCTCAAGGTTCCATTCTTGGCCCTCTACTCTTTAACCTGTTTATTAACAACTTTCACCACTCCATCCTAGAATCATCTGTCATCCAATATGCAGATGACTTGACTATCATCTGCTCAGCCTTCTCACCCTCCGAGCTCCTTGCAAAAACCCAATTAGCCTTCTCCACAACTAAATCCTGGATGCAGTCCAACCACTTAGCTCTAAATGCAAATAAACCCAAACTAATGAACTTTTCCCCTACCAAAAACTCTATTATTGACAAAACCTCATTCACTTTACAGATCCAGAACAACAACCCCCTTGAAATCATTCCTACCACCAAGCTTCTTGGCATCATCATTGATGATGAACTAAAATTTGATATCCACATCCACTCTGCAATAAAAAACAAAAAAAACCGTCAAAAAATAGGTCTCCTCTACAGACACAACCGCTTCCTCACTCCCTGTACCTGTCAAACCCTGGCATCCACATTCCTACTCCCCTCCGTGATGTATGGTGCCCATCTGTTCACAAATCTCCACCTCGGCTTACGATCCAAACTTGAATCCTGCTACCACAAGATCTGCAAATTTGCAACCAATTCAAAAATCTCATCCCACTCCCTCCTCACCCTCAGTTGGCTTGAACTCCCCAACTACCTCAGTTACCTACAGCTCACCATTGCCCACAAGCTCATCCTTAAAACCACAAACTGCCCATCTCTCACTACATCCTTAAAACACTATATACCCAACCACCAACTCAGATCCACAAACCAAAATCTCCTTCAGGTCCACAAACCAGCACGACCTCCTGGCCACCTACTACTTTCCTATTCCTTAGCCAAGCAGTGGAACTCCCCCCACCCCCACTTTTGCAACCTTCCAAACCATACCAGTTTCAGATCTCAGCTATTCTCTCATCTATCAGCCAAATGTGAATGCCCATGTCATGCTTCAACATAAACCCCTCTCCACCCCATCTCTTTCTACCCTGCACTGAAATCATTACCATTTACCAATTCTATTGCTTCATCTCAACCTAAAACAGTCTCGCCCTACCAGGGACTGATTTTCTCTCTGCTATCTAATGTACTATACTTTCCATAATCCAATTTTCTGGTACTTTTTCCATGCAAAATGGTCCACCTAACCTGCAAAGGGTTAGTAGCTACTTGTTTAATGTTTACTTACAAAGAACCTTTTTGACAAAAATGTCTTTTTCTGCAAATGTTCAATTTTCCCAACCTCCAAAAGGGTTAGTAATCTTCTGTTTAAATGTTAACTCACTAAAAGCTTATTACGTAATGTATTATGTAATAAGGCAGAAAACACTGAAAAAATAAGAAGTTTGGAGGGTCTAATGGAACTTTTGATGAACAAATAAATATTGGTCCTAGTACAAATGTATTAAATATCTCTGATGTAACATTACCTGACTCACAAACCGCTTTGTTGAATAAAGGTCTCTCTTTTATACCGTTTTTTTTTTTGTTCCAGAAGATACATTTGCACAAGATCTTATAGCATTTTGCAGATTGCTCAATTTAAAATTGTATTTTCATGATAATATCTCTGATGGTGTAACTGTTGATACATTTAAATACCATAAATCCACCTTTGTCCCACCAATGCATCCCTGTGTGAGTCTTTTCCAAAACAGTGTTATTAAAGATTTACATTTTACATCGAGTATGACTCACCTCAGGTCTAATAATCTCTCAAAGACTGATATGTCAACTCTACAGGAACTTTCTAACAATAAGTATTTGGTAATTATTTCTGCGGACAAAGGTGGTGCTGTGGTAGTCATGAGTTGGGCACAATATGATGCTGAGGCTCGGAGGCAATTGGATGATGCCAGATTCTACACCAAAATGCCTCTTCATCCATCATCTATGTTCAAACATCAAATAGATACATTTTTGGATTCAGCAATAGAAAATGGCATCATCACACAAAACACCAAAAATCAGCTTACATTGTCAGATACAAAAAGCCAATACATCTATTTTTTGCCAAAGATTCATAAAGATCCCCTGAATCCCCTGGGTAAACCAATCATGGCAGGTAATGGTTCTTTAACCGAACCACTATCTGAATTTTTAACCAAACATCTTAAACCATTATTGAGATGGGTTAGATCCAGAATTCAGGACACCACAGAATTCTTAGGGATTATAAATGAAATGCAAATTGAGGATCACTGGCTGCTATGCACATTAGATGTTTGTGCATTATATACCAATATACCACATTGGGCTGGGCTTGATGCTATTGAATAGTGGTTACTTAAATCCGAGTTATACAAACCCGGCTTCAATACTTTCCTCATTTGTTTGACTGAACACGTTCTCACCAAAAATGTTTTCTTCTATGGCCAACAATGTTATCTCCAAGTACGGAGTACTGCAATGGGTGCATCGTTTGCTCCCATATATGCAGTTTTATATATGGCATACATAGAAGAACAAATCATCTATGATGATACACATAACATTTACTTGGGGGAAATTGATATTTGGCATAGGTATCTGGATGATTGCTGGATGGTGTGGAAGTCTGATGTGGAATACTTGATGGAATTTGTTGAGTATCTCAATGATAACAAGTGGGGCTTACAATTTACCATCAACCATGACCCACACAAGATCACATATTTGGATGTGTTGGTCACCAGGAATGAAGACAACACTCTTCGTACTGAAGTATTCAGAAAATACCCAGAATATTACACTTTACTCCACGCATCCAGCTTTCATCCAGCACATATCACTAAAAACATCCCCAAGTCTCAATTCATTAGGATGAGACGTATTTGTTCAGACGAACATACCTTTGAATTCTTTCGCAAATATTTGTCCAATAGGTTTCAAGAAAGAGGTTACAGCATGGGTTATGTACATACAGCAAGCAATTATGCTGTAAATTTAGACAGAGAGGACCTTCTCAAATATAAACAAAAATCACAACACACAAATAACACTTGACGGTTCATAACCACATATGGCAGGAAAACCAACAGAGTCATTGATGCCATCAGATGACATTGGAATATTCTCTTAGCTGACAATTCTTTGTCACAACATTTATCTGACGCCTCTATGTTTTCATTCAGAAAAGGGAAAAATCTTGGATCTTTTTTCAACCACTATAAACATAAATATGATTATATCAATCACAACATGACTCAAACCTTGATTTCTGGAGACAAGTTAGTTGGCTGCATGCCATGTGGCCACTGCAGCCATTGTAAACATGTGTTGAAAACCAAATCATTTTCCAGTAGTAATTGTGGCATCATATTTGATATTAAGTTTTTTTTGCAAATTGCAGCACAGATTGGATCATCTACATGGCTTCCTGTAGCTGTCATGCATTTTACATAAGACAGACATCTAGACCCCTCAGATTACGTATTTCTGAACACCTCGGTGATGTTAAATGCAAGAGGATGAGCAATGCTCTTTATAAACATACTCTCAAACATACCACAGCAAAATTTCATTTTACCATTATTGATAAAATAGTAGGTGACAGATCCAATAAATCTGGATGGCACAGTAAACTAAATGCAAAAGAGAAAAAATGGATTGTGAAATTAGGTGGACTGTTCCAGCCTGGTCTTAATGAATATTTATGATCTGGTACATTCATGAATATTCATGAGCTCACCAGTGAAACTCTATGATTAATTATCTTTGAATGTATAAAAGAACTTCAAGATGGCTTTGTAAAATCACACTGATGAAGGCTAGGTCAATGCCATAGCCGAAACCGGTCTGTTTATTCTTGTTGCTTTTTATTTTTATTAACTAATTAAATTAGTTACACAGCTTACAGTTGCTGGCTTTTGTTTTCTGTCTACAATGTTATTCTGAGCCGGGCAATCACTTCCATGTAGGGGAATTCTTTTCAAGTTTACTTCAAACACACCCACATGTGCATCTCCATTCATGCCTGCATTCACTCTGACTGACTATACAAAATGGTACTGATCTTGCACGTGCTCAGTAACTTATATCCATGTGCTATCTAGCTACAGTGGCTGTCTAGGTACAATACACACAATAATCTAAATCCTCCCTCTTTGATTTGTTCGACATGCAATAGAACAAGATATTTTTACAAGCTAGATATCACATCAACATTTAACAACAAATGAATTCAAGTCCAAGTCACTGTGTATTTTGGATTGGGTTTGGAAATTCTACCCAATCTGGTCACATAAAAATTTTGACTGGGCTTAGCAACAGGGACAGTCTCCAGGGATTCTTTTATAATTGGAACTTTGGGGATTACATCAGGATTACTTGAAGAAAGTACACTGTCATCTGGAATTTGAACAAGTGTAAAGTCACTGAGAAATAGAGTCATTGGCACAGGCAATCTGCTGTGTCACTGGTTCAGAGACTGGTAGTATGTCTCTTTGACTCCTTCTTAAATCCATTCCTTCAGATTGTACGATGTAAGGTCTCAGTTCTTCACAAATGTTTTTGATGATTCCCACTCAGCCATATCCTTTAGATGAATGCATTCTCCCAATCTCTCCTTGTCTTAATGGTTTGAGAGGTTTGCTGGATTTATCATAGTACAAATTTTGTGACTGACATTTTTTCAAAAGTTGAGTCTTGACCATTATGTTGTTCTTTGCATTTGGTATCAATAATTGTTTACTGATCAGAAGAGTTGTTCTATTCTATTTGGACATCAATCTCTGAGCAGTGATCCAAGAAAATTATCTTGAGGAATGTTTCTGACATTAAGTAGGTTAAGAAAAACATTGGTACCATCTCTCTTGGATTTCTCCAACAAGTACTTTGCACTTTGAACTGCACGCTCAGCTAATCCATTGGACTGTGGATATTCAGGACTACTAGTAACATGGACAAAGTCCCAAGACTTAGCAAATTCCTTGAACTGCAGACTTGTAAACTGTACACCATTGTTAGATATGACTTTGTGCAGACTACCACAGACAGAAAAATGTCTCTTTAATTTTGTGATGACAGTACTAGACGTTAGGAAGAAGGTCAATTTCAAACCAATTTGAATAAGAGTCTACTAACACTAAGTAATGTTGACCATCCCATTTGAAAATATCAGTAGCAACTGTCAACCATGGTAATTCAGGAATCTGGTTTAGCTGAAGTGGTTCTTTTTATTGGTGTAATTTACTGCTGTTGCAATTGAACATGCTAGAGTTTCCTTCTCTATATCTTTTGACATAGAAGTCCAAAGAATATGTCTCTTGCCCTTCTTTTGGTTGAATCAGTACATTGGTGACCACAATGCAAAATCCTGCTATATTCCTGTTGTAATGCTGAATGAATTATCACTTTAGGACCTTTCATGATGATTCTATCTTCCATCACGATGAGCTCATCTCTATAAGGAAAATACTTCTGTATGTCATGTGGTAAACTGGTTTGTCGTGCTGGCCATCCTTGACTGATAACGTTTTTCAGCTTCTGGAGAATTCTGTTTGAAGTTGTAAGTTGTATGATTTTTGAGTTCATCAAGATATGAAGAGGAAAAATTTCTGAGTTCCATGAGTTCAAAATCTGCTTTCTGATTGTTATGCTGGTCTGTTGTTTGTCTTGGTGCTCTTGACAAAGCATCAGCAAGATACAGAAATTCACCTTTTGTATAGGCAATATTGAAATTGCACTTTTGCAATTTTTAACATCACACATTGCAAGCCTGCTGAGGCTGTGTGTATTGGCTTTTTCAGAATTGTTACTAGAGGTTGGTGTGACCAGTCTCTGAGTAGGTTTGCCATAAATATAATCATTGAACTTTGAGCATGCGAACACTACTGCCAAAAGCTCTTTTTCAATTTATGTATACTGTGTTTCAGTTTGGGTTAAAGTTCTGGATGCACAGGCTTCCGGTATGCCTTCTTGAAGACATGCTGTATGAAGACTATACTTTGAAATATCACACGAAAGAGTTACAGGTTTGTAAACATCATAATATCTCAATGTGGGTGGACTGGCAATTTTCTGTTTCAGAATGTCAAATGTTTTTTGGTATTGTTCCAACCAGGACCAGTTTACATTTTTGCATGTCAAATCAAGTAAAGGTTCTGAAAGCTCACTCAGGTCTCAGATGAACTTTCCTAAATAGTTGACCATACCAAAAAAACATTGTAAAGATGTGACATGTTTCTGCAACCGGCATCTCAAGAATTGCTGCTTACTTAGACAGATCTGATTGTAAGCCAGCACCGGTAAACAAATGACCCACATAAGTAACTTCTTTTAGTTTGAATTTACATTTCTGAGGATTCAGTTTAAGATTTACTTCACGTGCATGGTCTAGAACTTTCTTGAGGTTTGGTTCATCATCACCATTGCCCCCGATAATAATGTCTATCTACTATGATAGCACATGGACAACAAGA
This sequence comes from Protopterus annectens, assembly GCF_019279795.1. Lineage (NCBI taxonomy): Eukaryota > Metazoa > Chordata > Ceratodontiformes > Protopteridae > Protopterus > Protopterus annectens. Next base: position 780,352,828 of record NC_056726.1, on the reverse strand, counting down.
AAAAAATTGCTTCATTGCACACTGAAATACTTCACTGGCAGAATTAATCCCAAATGGCATTCTCAAAAATCCTTATCTACCAAATGGTGTACTGACAGTGGTTAACAATGAAGATTTGTGATCTAGCAAAATTTGCCAAAATTAACTTTTCACATCTACAACTGAAAAAACAGTGGCATTTGGCATGAGTGGCTACCTCTTCTACTGTGTGCATCGGATGATGTGGATATTTAAGTGTTTTGTTTAAATCTCTTGGATCAATACATATTTAAATATCATCTGAGCTTTTTTATGAGCTAAAACCATGAAGGATACCCATTCAGTCGTTTTTGTACTGAAATAAGGACACCCAAATTCACCACTTTGTCAAGTTCTGCTTTTACTTTGTTCTGCAATGCTGCCGGAACTTTCCTTGCTAGCCTGACAACTGGGTATACTTCATGGTTTAACTTCATGGAATACGTGACTGGAAGTTTGTCAAGCCCGTCTTTGAAAATATCAGCATATTCACTAAAAATATTCTGTGTAAAACTGTCATTGTTGTTCAGACTTATATGGTGGACCTCTTTATTAAATGAAATCAGTCCCATTCTCAAACTGTCTTTGAGGTCTAACAGTGACTGCACATGTCTTTTAACTATGTGAAACTGCAAGTCATAGCTGTTCCCAGCAGAATGGCACGTGAAAGCTACTGGGCCATCAGTTTGAATCTCTTCACCACCATAAGCAACTAGTTTTGCACATTTTGCTGAATCAAGTTGCTCACCAGCTTTTACTTTTGCAAACATTTGTGTTGATATAACAGAGCACTTATATCCAGTGTCTACTTTAAGCTCTACAGGTTTCCCATTAATTAGTACAGTACAAAATATTTCACTCTTTGCTGCCAGCTGATAATCTACTGTAACTGTTTCATCGATCACAGAGATACCATCAACATAGAAAGTTTGCTCACAGCTCTCTATCTGATCTACTTGCTTCTTTGAATGCTCTTTTTTAATAAAAGTATGTGCCACTTTAGACTTGCAAGGCCTTTTGAAATGATTCCACATTTTACATTTCTGACACTGCTGACCAACATCTAAGTACTTCTCTCATTTAGGTTCATGAATACCTCCACAATTATGACAGTTAACAACGAAGTTAGGTGTGGCACAACCTCTTAGTTTATATTTCTTTTTCATATTAGGTTTATATAGGTTCATAGGTTCATAGGTAGGTACTGGGCTATCTGCCCGAGGGCATTTATAAGCTTAGCCAGAGTGTGTCAGCTTTTGCCGCCCCATTGATTAATTAACTGAGCCATATTGTACACTATCAACATTTGCACTGACAGACAATGCATGCATGCATGCTTTTCTCATTTGTAAGCATTTTTATATGCTTTTCTGTAAGCTCATGTATTTGACAAATCTCAATGGCTTTGCTCAATGTTAAATCACTGTTTTGAAACAAAATCTTTCTCACTGCATCATTATTAACACCACACACAAGCCTGTTTTTTTATCAACTCATCTCTCAGATCACCAAATCTGCACATTTTTGCTTTATTTCTTAACTCAGTAATACATGCTGCAATAGTTTCACCAGGCTTTTGATTTCTTGTGTAAAGCATGCCTTTCCATTGTAATATTCGTTTGAGGGTTACACATTTCTCTAAATTTAGATTTTAAGCACACAGGGTCTTCTTGCAATTTAGCCTGTATCACAATAGGGTGGTTCTCCCCCTCTTCTGCATACACAGCAGGTGCATACACAAATTAATTTCCCCCCTCAATGGCTTCTGAGCCAGCTAAATTAAGACTTATGAATGCCTTTGTACATGCATCTTTATCAGAAAATGCACACTGTATGAAAATATCATATTCTTGCTCAAACACTCACCAATTCTCAGCAATATTAGCAAACACCAGCACTCCATGTCTGCAAAATCCATCTGCCATAACAACAAAATTTGTTTAAATATAAGCAAAAAACAGGTACTCATAATTATACCCAACTGCACAACAATCTCTTTGAAAAGGTTTTACTTTAACACTGCAAACACTAAAAACATTCCAGAAACTTTGGATAGTTTGAGAAGTTTTAGTTAATGTGAAAAAGTAGTACATTGAGAAAAAAATGTGGTTGTTTTAGCCTTTCCATATAACACTTGAGAAACTATTTCAAACACTTCTGTAATTATTTCAAATACTTTTATCAATATGTCACTATTTTGGACATTTTGTTTATCTTGGTAATTATTTCAAATGTTTTGAATGTTTCACCACTTATTCATAGGTTCATCGGTTCATAGGTGTGTACTAGGCTAATGGCCCTGGAGTCTTTACAAGCCTAGCCCATAGAAGTGCCCTGGCATCGTACCGCCCAATGTTAGTTCCCAGTGCTTCTATCAAGTAGAGTCACTGGAGTGATCCCCGGAGTGAACTTTCTATTTCCCATCCACTCATCAAGATTTCTCTTGAAGAAGGCCAGTGAGGTGCTCTGCTTGACATGTATGAGAAGTCTATTCCAGAGCATGGGCAGTCTCTGGGTTATGAACCTGTCCCTCCAGCATGTTCTGTTGATTGTGGTAATGAGGTTGAGGTCTCTGGAGCATGTGGTGCAGAGAGAATGGGATTTCTTTAGATGTAGCATTTCTAACAGAGCTGGGTCAGATATGGCTTTGTAAGTCAAGCAGAGATCGCCTCTTAGTAGACGATATGAGACAGAGAATGGTAAAACATAAACCAGAAAGGCTTCACGATAGTAAAAAGCTTTAACTGACAATTGATGATGCCCATGTTTATGAACGGGTGAAAGCGCTTAGTGAATTTAATTTGACTTTGTACTCGCCAGGTCACTGTTTTGTTGTTTTGTCAATTAAAGCTTTTTACTATCATGGAGCTTTTCTGGTTTATGTTTTACCAGTCTATCTTGTTGGCCTTGATGTTTGATGAGACAGAGAATAGCTGGATTTTTTTTGAGTCTGTCCATGTAGGACATGTGTTTAAGGCCTAGTATCCTCTTCATGATGTACTTTTGTGGCCTTTCCAGCTGTTGCATGTGTCTAGTGAGGTACATGCTATATGGGGCATTATACTCGATGATTGGCCTATTGAGGGAAGAGTAGAGAGAGATGATGACCTCTTTCTTCCTGGATGCAAAACCCTTGGTAATGAGATGTGCCACATAGAAGGCCTTTCTAACCACAGTGGTAATGTGGTAGTCGAAGGAGAGGTTGCTGTTAACCTCTGTCCCCAGATCTCTTATAATACCTTTAGTGGGCTCCCATCTATGTGGTAATTAGTGGGAACTGAGTTTTTCTCAAAGGGGATTTTTTGGCATTAAGCTTAAGGCCATGATTTCGACACTAGTCACTGGTCTCAGTGAAGCCTTTCTGTAGGATGTCTACATCACTTGGGGAGTTAATAATGGCTCCCAGCTTGCAGTAATCTGTGAACTTGGTCATCCAGAGTCCCTCCATGTTGGCCTGGACTTCTGAGAAGTAGATGCCAAACAGGAGAGGACCCAGGACCAATCCCTCTGGGACTCCACTCATGACTGGTCAGAAATCTGACTTGGAGTCTGCTACTTTCACACTGTGTGTTCTATCTGTGAGCAAATTTGCAACCCACCTAGTGATATAGGGGTTGATGCCTAGCTTGGTGAGTTTATCAATAATTCCTGAGTTGGTAATGGTATCAAAGGTCTTGGCCAAATCAAAGTAGGCTGTATGAACTGCCTTGCCCTCATCCACAGCTTTGGTGACTGACTCAAAGAAGTCAACCAGGTTGAGTAGGCATGATCTACCTTTCACAAAACCAAATTGTGTGGGATCTAGAGTTTGGAGATTCCCTATATCCTTGTTAATTAGGTCCATGATGATGTGCTCCATAGCCTTACATATCAGACTCTTCAGGCTAATAGGATGATAATTCCCAGTGTCTCTAGTCGCTCTCCATTTATGGAGAGGGATAACTGTAGCAGTGTGCCATTCGGTAGGGACAAAGCCTGAGGTGAGGCTGTGGTTGAACAGGGCACACAGACAGCGACTGAAAAATCATTTGAACAAGTTTAAGTACCTTTGAATAACCAATGACCTGTTTGCAAGTTGGCTCCTATATATTTCTCCACTTCTAACTGCGTACCGCATCATTTGTAAGTAGCGTCCACTTTGGATCCCACTTCTGACACCATGTCACATATCTCATGTATCAAATGTGACACTGAGGCTGGTTATTAATTCAAGTCATTTATTGTACATAAACACATCAGGAGCTGTAACTGACACTTTAAACTTCATAACCTAACTGACTGACTTGTTACTTCAAACACACTCACATGTGCAGCTCCTCCATTCATGCCTTCATTCATTCTAACTGACTATACAAAATGACACTGATCTTCCACATGCTCAGTAACTTATATGTACATGCTATCTAGCTACATTGGCTGGCTAGGTACAATACACACAATGATCTAGAGTAACCCTATGTTGTCTCTAAGTTTTCCATGATTTGCCCATCTGTTCCACATTATAAGAGGTAGGACTCCACATTCCGGACATGGAAAGTTGAGCACTACGCTGAGGAATTAGCATTGTTGAGAATATGGGTGAATATATGGCAGGTCTGAGCATTGGTGAGAATCTGGGTGAATTTATGGCAGGTCTGAGAGTTGGTGAGAATCTGGGTGAATTTAAGGCAGGTCTGACCCCCCCACACCCATTTTAATCTGATTAGGTATCGTAAGGGGGATCATAGTTTGAAACAAGACTTTAGCATGTTTTTAGGGTCTATAAGAAAACCACCAAATAGTGAAATTACTTGATCCACCTAAGTAATAAACTAGAAAAAAAATGAATGAATTTGATAAAAAAATAAGTGCTTTCATCAAACACAAACAATATACATTAAGTTCATTATATGCATGTATATGTTTACACGCATATATGTATGTGTATGTATATATATATATATATATATATATATATATATATATATATATATATATATATATATATATATATATATATACATACATATATATATGTAATATATATATATATTCACTTCATAACACTGAAAGCTCAAAACACTGAAAATGAGAAAACTTCATAATATAGAAGAACCAAAACACTGAAACTTTAAAACACTGAATACTCAAAACACTGAAACTCAAAACACTGAAAACTCATATCATACATATACTGAGTTTAAACAACATAAATCATAGCACTTTCCACCAAGTGTAAGCAGGGGGCTGTGCCCCCCACACCCCCTGCTACTTAAATATATCAACTCCAAAATTGCACTGTGAAATGCAATCTTGGAGTTGATATATATAAGTAGTAGGGGGTTTGGGGGTGCAGGGGGGCTTACCCTCCTGCTTACACTTGGTGGAAAATGTTATGATTTATGTTGTTTAAACTCAGTATATGTATGATATGTGTTTTCAGTGTTTTGAGTTTCAGTGTTTTGAATTTTCAAGATTTTGAAGTTTCAGTGTTTTGAGTTTCAGTGTTTTGATATTTCAGTGGTATGAAGTGAATCCGTATATATATATATATATATATATATATATATATATATATATATATGTGTGTGTGTGTGTGTGTGTGTGTATATGAAGGTCAAATGGCTGAAATCTGGAAATGCATATGGTCGAGACCATATGCTCGAAATTTCAGAAGCTTGACCTTCTGAATGGGGATCGGTATACAGCACAGAAAGGGAGATTTCCCTTTCTGCGCTGTAGTGCGATCTCGGAGTTGGAATAAATAAGTAATGGGGGGTGTTTAGTGTTTTGTTGGGTTATTTTCCCTTTCAGAAGGTCGAGCTTCTGAAATTCGAGCATATGGCTTCGGCCATATGCATTTCGAGATTTCAGCCATTCGACCTTCTGAAGAACCATATATATATATATATATATATATATATATATATATATATATATATATATATATAGATATATATATATATATATATATATATATATATATATATATATATATATATATATATATATATATATATATATATATATATACTATGCTTATATATATATATATATATATTTATATTTATATGTCTGTGTGTATGTATACGTCTAAAAACAAAAAGCCACCTCAACTTTAAATAATTAATGACACAGAACATGTGGCCATCCACAACCAATGGTTGTTTACAAACAGACAATGAGGAAAGGGATTCATTCCTCTGTCACTTGCCAGCCTGATGATGAAGTTGTGGATATGTGATCTTCATGATCCAGGCTGCCACTCTTTGTTATCAGGACCGTACCTCTCAACTGTCACTGATTTTGGCTCAAATTGTAGGTCTGTCCTTCTTAATCCCACCTCCTAAAATTGGTGATCTCTGGAGAAAAGATGGTGAATTCTACTTAATAAATAATGACGATAATTAGAGTTATAGCCTTCTTTTACTTCAAAAACTGTAAATTAATTTATATTATGTTGTTCTGTCAGTGTTTAAAGTTAATACTACTAATATTTTAAAATTGTCCCTGATCATATTTGGATTTGTTCCCGATTCTGTTGAGATTTATCTCTGAGTTGTTGAAAGCTATGATCATGACATGTGGATTGCAGTATGTTTCTCACAGTACATGTACAATGTATCACGTCTATTGAACATCTGTGGCTGGCAGGCCATGTTTTCTTTTTTTAGGGAACCTTGTATGCTTTGTCTGGCAAATGTGTAGTCATGAATGTCAACTTATGAGCTTAGCAGTCACACAGTTTATATATATCTTGTCTTTCTGATGTGGAAGTACTAAAGCTGCCAAAGTACAGGTGAATCAAGGGCTGGATCAAGTGGCACAGTGTGGAGGTAGCAGAGACAGATGGACTGTAAGACTGTCACCTGTTATAGAGAGGCTCATGAGATGGTGTGCTTCTTGTTCACTTAGCACAAATGCATAAACAGCCTGTGTTAAAAACATGTACAGTGCCTGGTGTGGGGAGGTTCCTGTTACTACTGACACAGACAGGCATCACAAACTACCTTGGTTATGTTCTCTTACTGCGCATTAATCTCTGCTTCTGAAATACAGTGAGCAATGAATTCCCACACTGACTTGATGAAGACTACAGAATGTGTCATGCATGCTTACTACCACTGACAAACAGCCTGCACCCACTTGCTGTCCAATCAATAACACATTTCACCCACTGACTAACAAGAGGCATGCGTATCACTAGCTTTGTCTCATTATAATTAATGTCATTGCAGCTGTGTCTGCCTTTCTGCAGCAGCCAAAACATTGTTCTGGTGTACTGTGTTTCTTTTCATTGGCAGCATATCACCTTCAGTATGGAGCTACAGTTTGGTATCCTCTACCATTTTTTTTTTAGCTCTGAATTTTATTGCTTTTTTTGTGACATTTTGGAACAGCACATATGACAGGCAGGATATGCGTGTTCTCATATCATTATCATATTTCATGTTTGGCACTGTTTCAGGTCACAGCAAATGGTCCATGCCATATTTTACATGTTAAAAGGTGCTTTACTTTTAATGTAGACTATTACTGAACCCGGGCCCTTATTTTGCAAGTTACATGATAATCAAATCTCTGATATAGCATCTTTAAATAGTAATCTAAAAAATGTCCATAGCCTTATTATGCGGTGACTGGCCATTGTTATTGAAGTCTCTTCTAGTAGCTCTGGGCTTTTATGCCTGTGAACTTCCTAACTCATCAAACTAAACAAACAACTCAGAGGACAAATAGAGTCTACCAAAGCCAAATTTGAGGTAAGTTTGGCCTACCAGGCCAAGGACAACTACAAAGCATTCTTTAGCTATGTCCGCAAGCTCAAAGACAATACACAATTGTGTGCAGAGCTCATTGTAAATGGAGCTACCTATTTTGAGCCAGAAGAAATAGCAAACCTCCTGGCTGATAAATTCACCTCCAACTTTACCCCCTCCCCCACCTCAACCTTTTCTGAGGAAATACCATCAAATATAACTCCCCTTACTGTCACTAGGGAACAGGTTCTTAATGCTTTCTCTAAGACCAGGAACACTGCATCATTGGGCCCAGACAATATCCCAGGATGTCTTCTAAATAGCATGAACCATGACCTATCAGGGCATCTGGAATTACTGTTTAACTGTAGCCTCCAAACAGGCTTCATGCCTCATGAATGAAGAACAGCAACAGTCATCCCTCTGCACAAAGGTGGACAAGCTACAGACCCTGGAAACTACAGACCCATAAGTTTCACTAGTCTTATATATAAAGCTATGGAAAGAATTACCATGGAAATGACCAATAGAGGTATAGTAAACCTCCAGACACTGGACCCAACCCTGTTTGGTTTCATCAAGGGCAGATCATGCCTACTTAACCTGGTGGACTTCTTTGAGAAGGTAACCAGAGCAATGGACGAGGGCAAAATGGTTCACACTATCTACCTTGACCTGGCCAAGGCATATGACATAATACCCCTCTCTGGCATTGTTGTCAGACTCAGAAGGTTAGGTACAAACTCATATATCCAAAAGAACGTTGCATTCCAGGTACCAAAACAAAGACCAATAACCACAGCTCACGGCACCCATGGAAAGATAAATCAGCAACTGAGGTTAAAGTTTCGAACTTTTAATCCAACCAAGTAAAATACATAAAAACATAAACACATACACTGAATTACTAGTGTTTTCGTCTCAATTACATAGACTTCATCAGATGCAGATGCAAAAAAGCACATGTCTTATATAGTGTAATACCATTGCTCAATTAAAGTAAAACTCTCCTTAAAGGAACATCATATTCAAACTTAATATTACTTTAAAATGTTTTTTGTATAGTAAGTGTGTTTTAAGTCTAAGTCTTTTTAAACATAAAACTATTTTTATAATGATAAAGTAAAATAAAAAAACTCTTCAGCAAGTGGCTGTTCACCAATTAAACACAAACGAAAATTAAAACTTTTTTAATATTAAATTAATACGTGGTTTAGCGCTTTTGTCATGACAAAAGTGCTAAACCACGTATTAATTCAATATTAAAAAAGTTTTAATTTTCATTTGTGTTTTATTGGTGAACAGCCACTTGCTGAAGAGTTTTTTATTTTACTTTTTAGTTTTGGACTCTTTTCTTATTCATCTTTTTGTTATTTTCTATAATGAAGATTTTAGAAATGTCATAAATTTTATTAGTAATTTATTAATAATTTTATCCAGGGCATTGTCAGACCCCACTCTAATGGACCTCCTGCATATCCACAAAACAAACAGCACCAGAATTACCCATTCTAAAGAGTTAAACTTTGCCTGCTATATAAATAGAACTTGCAGAAGAAACAGGTATTTATCCCAGAGACTACCCTGTCTATGGAACAGGCTCCCCATTCATGTGAAGCAGAGTTCCTCACTAACCCAATTCAAGTGCAACTTGGTCAGTTGGATGGGGAACAAGAAATTAATCTCTGGTTTGGCACCTATGTCTCTAATGGACACAGGCAACCTATAAATTGTTCATCTGCCAGGCCCCTGCGTGTAAATGTTTCATCTCCCAAATCCCTGCTTACACTCATCAAGGGTATCAGAACTTGTGAGAGATTTGGGATGCATGGCTAGGCTTAAAAAGGCCTTTGTGGTCGTTAGCCTAGTAAAGACCTATGAACCTATGAACTTAGATCACAGGCTTAAAAGATATGAACTACCATGAGAGACTGGAAGCACTGTTCCTATATTCTGTGTCCTACAGATTCCTCAGGGCTGATTTGTGCCTTGCCTTTTAGGCCACTAGAGACCCAGTAGCCCAGGATGTCTTACATCTCCACAAATCGAACAGCCCCACTATCACTAGGACCACTGATCTGAATCTAATTTAGCAAATAAACAAATCACGATTGACAGATAGATTCATCATGCAATGCCTGCCCCTTTTCTGGAGCAAACTTCTACTCCAAATTAAGCAGTGTGACACACATTTATCCTTTGAAAAGAAGTTAAACAACTGGATGAGTATTTACAAATTCACTCCCATCACGACTGGTCTGTTAGTCTTTGAAAAAAGAGGTAGGGTGTAAGGGTGGGTACCAGCAAGGTGTAAATGGGCACAGCTAGTTGCCTTTATCAGTCTAAGTTGATAGGCCATACCCTGGTAATTAAAGACTAGCCTTGTTGACTCCATTCTTTTCAAAATAATGAGAATAATAATAATTGGAAAACAAAAATACTTATTCACAGACTTGCAAGCTACTGACATTAAAAAATGGGATTCAAAGTGTAAGGTTAAATTTTGCCAGTTGAGCACATTTTTGAATCTTATTCCAAAGCACTGGATAGTAGAATTTTAGCTGATATAATATATGATGACATTGTTAATGCATCTGGTACCATCCTTAGATGTGTAACAACTCCTATTTGTTTACTTGGTCTTAAATGAATTTGCTGAAGCCCAGTTGGTAAAGGCTAATAGACAAGATGAATTTCCTACAAAAGAGTTTAAAAATTACCCCTGAAGTTTTGTGAACCAAAAAATAGTTATACCAAGTGAGCAACATACAAAAGTATTAGTAAATTGTTCTTGAAGTTTGGTGACCAACGAGGTACTTATATAGGAGATACAAGGTTATCCCAACACGCTGGAATAGGGCTTTACCTCTTGTGTAAAATGCTTTTCATCAGAAAACTGTTATTCTCAATCAAAGTAGATTTCACTGAGTCCTTGTATGATCAGATGGCTCAATAACAACTACTGTAATCGGTTTCCAGATAAACAAGTATACTGCCAAATGAACTGGTTCCTTGCTGCAAGGAAATATTATGTTGGTTAAGGTAAGCAGGTATCAGTCTAATAGCAGAGGTATTAGTGCTGAAGTACCCCAGAGGTGGGCACTAGATCCCATTATTATTTGGTGTACTCAGGATGACTTCTATTTCAGTTCATCCTAACACCTGGATAGTAAAGTCTGCAGATAACTGCAGAACTGATATCTTGGTTACAGTGCACCAGCAGTCAGCGTATTATAGACTCATTTAACCAATCTAGAAATATGTGTAGAAGCAATTAATTTATTTTTTCATATTAATAAACATAGTTCTAATCATTTTTGTAAACAAACAGAATTTTGAAATATACTAGGGTTATCCATAAATTCATTTCAGAATATAATGACTTAAATGTAGTAGCATATCTTCAATTACAGTTCAGTCATATCATTATTAAATTTAAACAAATATTATATACATAAAAACTTATTTTATGATTCCATTGTACTTATCCAGCTTAGAAAATAATATTCCGCTTATGTAATCAGATTTAAAAAGTAATTGATAGAAAAACAAAGCATATTCAGTAGTTCCATATGTATCATACAGGCACCTCAGATGGAATTGAATGGTAGAAGAAAGAATATCATAAAATCAAATGTCTATACTTTCTATGATAAAAGTAATGTGTCAAAAGGCATGCTGTTCAACTCCAGCAAACTGAGTGGAACAAAACCAGTTGCATAAGAAAATGCATGAAATAGTTAATGAACTGTATTTCAGCATTGGTAAGTGTAAAGAAAAGGTGCTTCATGGGCCCTGGTATTAATAGACATAGTGCTTGTGCATTGAATATACTGTAATTTTCTTGCTCTTTACTTGAAAAAAAAATATCATTGTTTCCCACCTTTCCTTAACTAGAATAGTCCCCTATACAGGCTTTGCTGTATTCTGGCTCTTTGATAGTTCCTGTGTTGCCCATTTCCTTACTTGGATAGAAGGAAGTTTCTTTGCTCACCAGTGGGAGTGGGGAGCCTTGAGCAGCCTATCTGTCCCTAAATGAGTGACCTCAGCACAAGAATCTTGTAGTAATTGGCCATTTTGGGCCATTTCTAGCTCTTTGAAGTTCCCTGCTTAAAAATCCACTTTTGCGCGGCTTTGCACGATTGTGTGCATAGCGCAGCATCGGGCAGCGCCGCCTAAATGGGTTTAAACTATTCCCGGCTCCACAAAGTCTGCTCTTCACTTTTTCCCTTAGAACTGCTCTAGCTCTCAATTTAAACACCCTATTCTCAATCTAAGACCCTGCACTTGCCCAAACAAGCAATCTTACAATCTTGCACTAATAAACTAAAAGCACTACATCCTCATACACTCTCCACAATTACCTTGTCCCCTATTGGTCCTTTTTAATTAAGTGATAAAAGAGTTCCCTTTACTAGTCTAGCATGTTCAAAGGTCAGTTAATGGTCTCCTCTCCAGTCCAGCTGGTGAATCTGGGAATCTTGAGGCAATGTTATAAACTGCCTCATGTACACGGACAACCCTCTCCTCCTCCAAACAGGTTCAAACATATGCGAGAGATGCAACCATATAGCCAAACTGGAGGCTGAGCTCTCTCACCTCAGAACTGGTGTAACCAGTCAGGAGGAGAAGGTAACCTCACACAACACTAATCCAGTCTCACATAGTCCTACCACAACAGCAAACCAAACACATAAATGCACAAAAACATACTCGGAGGCTCTAAATAAAAATCTACCTAAGCAGCAGAGACCTCCAAAGCAGACATCCAAGCAAACGCTACCCCACAGTAAAACATGTGCAACACATAGCTCACAAAGGCAGTGTGCCAAACAGTCACAGCCCGTAAGGCTGAAAAACACACCTGATACACTTGTAATAGGTGATTCTATAGTCAGACACACTGATGTCCCGCTCACCAGGCTGAACAAGGAGAAGGTCACAGTGAGCTGCCTGTCGGGCGCTAGGATCCGCCACATAATGCAAGCACTCAGATCACTTCAAAGCAAGTACAAATATGACTCTGTCATAGTACATGCTGGCTTGATGACATACCTCCCTCGACTACATGAAAAGAGACATAGAGGAGCTCTCCGATCATGTAGCCCAGGCCGGTATGACCCTGACCTTGAGCAGCATCTTACCCTCACCTAGAATGATGCCACAATATAAAGACAAAATGATCGATTTTAACAATTGGCTAAAATGTTGGTGTCATTCAAAGGGGATCCAGTGCCTGTCAGCCTGGGATGACATGCTCGACAAGCCACGTTGCTTCACTAGGGACGGCTTGCACCTGTCGCCCCTGGGCTTTCGGATACTGGCAATGGCTCTTGCCACCCCCATAGTGCCTTTTTTAGGCAAGGCTCAAAAGACAAACCCACCTCCATAGAAAACACAAAGAACAAGAAACTAAGGGTAATGCTGCTAAATGCCAGAAGTCTAAACCTCAAAATGCACACACTCGAAGCTCTCCTCAGTATGGAGAACATCGATATCTGTGCAGTGACAGAAACCTGGTTCAAGACTCCAGAGAGCACCCCAGCACTACCAGGTTATACCTCATATCATGCTTTTCGGCCCCAAAACTCGGACCGAACCACAAAAGGAGGGGGAGTATCCATATTCATCAAGGATACCCACACCTCCAGGTTAGTGGCATTGCATGAAGCATCAGAAACCATCCATGTGCAACTAGCAGTGGGCAAAACTGCCTTTCAGTTTATAGCATGCTACAGACCACCATCTCAAAATCAGGAATCCCACTCAGCCTTCCTGAAAACATTGGAGAACATGAAGATCTCTCCAAACACCATTATATTGGGTGACTTCAACTACCCAAACATAGACTGGGAGCATTACTCAAGCCCCAACACCCTAGCCCAAAGGTTCCTGGAATTTATAAACTCAAATGCCATGGAATAACTAGTCACAATGTCCACAAGAGGGGAAAACATACTTGACCTGATCATCACCAACATGGGGACCCTATGCTCCACACCAGAAGTATATCCCTCATTGGTAAGATCAGACCATAAATTAATTTCACTGGATATCCAAAACCCGACCACACCCCCAGCCCAGAAAACCACAGTGAAAAACTTCTCAAAAGCGAACTTCACACTTCTCAAAACCGAGGTGGAATCCTTCAAGGCCCCTGGGCCAGTGGAAACTACGGCCCAAACCACAGAATCCTATATAAACGCATTCTATGGACACCTCCAAGAATGCATGGATCATGCTATCCCAAACAAAACCAAGACCCAATCATCCAAAGGCAGGTGTCCAGTCTGGTGGACCCCAGCCATAAATAAGTTGTACAACAGAAGGAGGAAGCTACTACATGATAGAGCAAAATCCCTAAAAGGGAAGGCATCTCTGATCAGTACTAGCAAAAAATTACGATCCCTCATAAAATCCTCCAAGGCCAGCTTCGAGATAAAAATTGCACAGGACACTAAAGACAATCACAAGGCTTTCTTTAGCTATGTTAGGAACCTGGGATGCAACTCCCAGATATGCTCAGAGTTGATTCTAAATGACAAAAGATACACTGAACCCACAGACATTGCCAACATCCTGGCAGACAGGTTCAGTGCAAACCCCCCCCCCTTCCCCCCCAAAAGAGCAAATATCTATCCCAGGAGAGTGCAGCCTCCCTAACATCTCAGATGCTCAGGTGAAAGCCGCCCTCTCCAAAGCAAAAAACACTGCTTCAATGGGACCAGACGGTGTCCTGGGTTGTGTCCTACATGAACTCCAAGAAGAACTAAACCCTCACGTAAAACTGCTGTACAATCTCAGCCTCACTACAGGATATGTACCCAAAGAATGGCGTACAGCAACAGTGGTCCCACTCCACAAAGGTGGTGCCTCAACGGACCCTGGTAACTATCACCCCATAAGCCTGACTAGCCTTATCTGCAAGGCCATGGAGAGGATCATCATGGAACTCATAAACAAAGACATTGGGGACCTACAGACACTAGATCCTACCCAATCTGGCTTTGCCAAGCGCAGATCCTGCCTCTTGAACCTGGTTGCCCTTTTCGAAACAGTCACCAAGGCCATAGATGAAGGGAAGGTAGTCCACACAGCCTATCTGGACCTTGCAAAGGCATTTGACACAATACCCCACTCAGGCATCATAGATAAGCTATCCAGCTTAAATATAAATCCCTATGTCACAAGATGGGTTGCTAACTGGCTCAAAGACAGAACCCACAGAGTCAGAGTTGCCGGAGCCATGTCAGACTCAAAACCAGTTACAAGTGGTGTCCCACAAGGCTCTGTCCTGGGACCTCTCTTGTTTGGCATATACTTCTCTGACGTACAGGCCAACATGGGAGGACTATGGCTAACCAAGTTCACAGATGACTGCAAACTGGGTGCCATAATTGACTCTCCAGCTGACATGAACATCCTCCAAAAAGGTCTCACAGAGACGGATAACTGGTGCCAGAGCCATGGCCTAAAGCTAAATGCGAAAAAGTGTATAGTTATACCCTTTGGCAAAAACAAAGTGCCACATAGGTGGTAACCCATGAAGTATGGAAGAAGTAATTAGAGACCTGGGGACCCAAGTTGATAGCAATCTCTCCTTTGACAACCACATTGCCAAAGTGGTTAGAAAGACCTTCTACACAGCCCACCTTATTACGAAAGGATTCACATCCAGATCAAGTGAGGTAATAATGCCCCTTTATTCATCCATCATCAGGCCCATCATAGAATACAATGCCCCTTTTAGGATGTACCTTACCCGACACCTGCAGCAACTAGAAAGACCCCAAAAGTACCTCACAAAGAGGATCAAGGGACTCAAACAAATCCCATATGCTGCCCGGTTACAAAAACTCCAGCTCTACTCAGTTGCATACCGCCTACTTCGAGGCGATCTATGCCTGACATACAAAGCTATGTCCAACCCAGAATTAATGGACATGCTCCACCTCAGTAAATCTAAATCCCTTAGAACCACATGCTCGAGGGACTTGGACCTCAGCACAGAAATAAATAGAACATGCTGGAGGGACAGATTCATAACCCAGAGGCTCCCTTTGCTCTGGAATAAAATCCCAGTCCATGTTAGGCAGAGCACCTCACTGGCTCTCTTCAAGAGGAATCTTGATGAGTGGATGGGAGATCGTATGTTTACCCCGGGGATTACTTCTGTGTCACTACTAGACAGAGGCACAGTAAACTAACCTTAAAAAGGGCACAGCAAACTCAAAATAAAGGGTGGCGAAAGCCAAACACACTTGGGCTAGGCTTATAAATGCCCCAGGGCAGATAGCCTAGTATGAACCTATGAACCTATGAACCTATGAACAAGTCTTCTAAGCACTATGTGTAGTGCGTTGCCATTCTAGAATGCAGTTCAATGACAGGGATTGCATTCTGTAACTGTGGTCTGCAAAAAAACTGTTTCTGTGAATTGCACACAGGAGGGCATTATACATGAAATACTCCTGTGTCCAATTCAGCTACACCCCCTAGAGCCCAGCAGCTGCTGTTCTGTGCTGTGCTGCATGACAGCACACTACATACAGTAAAGGTGTCCTTTCTTCAGCAATTCCTCTTCAATGACAGTGTTCTTGCATTTAATAAAATTTTTCTAGACATTCTTATCTTCCTAGCCCCTACTCAGAAAATCAGAACTAAAGCCAACTATGCCCCCTGGCTCTCCAAAGAAACTCGAGCTCTTATGCACAAAAGAGATAGTGCTTGGAAATCCTGGGCTAAAACCAAAACTCCTGTCTTCCTCCAAAACTATAAAGAGCTACGTAACCTCACCAAGAAACTAGTCAATAAGGATAACAAAATCCTTCTACAACTCACCCTAGTTTGACCTAATATCTAACCCACAAAAATTCTGGGCCACTCTAAACAAGATACTCCACCCTGGCAACCCTTCCACCCCCTCCCCATTCCCTTACAATACCCCAAGAGAAATTGCTACCCTCCTCAATAATTACTTAATTGATACCATCCAAAAATTAACACAAACAAATCTTAATTCTAACCCTTCTCCAACCACCCCTACTCCAACAAATAACACCCTTTCTCCCTGAAACCTGTCCCCACAGCCTATGTTAAATCACTCCTGTTTAAGCTCAAACCTTGTTCTCACTCTGCAGATCACCTACCACCTGTCCTTCTCAAACTTGCTGCAGAATCCATTGTCTACCCTGTATCCCTGCTCATAAATAGATCCATTCAAGAAACCACCATCCTTAACATTTGGAAAGCCTTTTACACCATCCCACTGCATAAAGGTGGCAATTCCACTGACCCATCAAACTACAGACCCATAGGCATACTTTCCCCTCTGTCGAAAATATTTAAAAAGTGCATCCATAGTGCATCAACATATATATATCATTGCTGAAATTACAACTATGATCATTCTTTGCTTTGTATTCTTATCTTGTTCACTTTTTCTGTACTTCTTAATTATCTGTTATTGCATTACCACTGCTTTTTGAATTGTGTTGTGATTAATTATTAACTATGTTAAAATTTGTTCTTGTGTTTGTAAACCTCTGGAGCTTTTCTCTTTGGGTCACCACTGAAAATGGGCCTCTAGCTCAGTTGGACCAACTTGGTTAACAAATGTCAAATAAGTAAAATAAATAAATAAAGAGCATGTACTTACATTCTTCTACAGTCTTGCATGACATGATGGCACACTACATACAGTAAAGAGCATGTACTTACACTGTTCTATAGTAATGCATGACATGATGGCATACCACATACAGTAAAGAGCATGTACTTACACTGTTCTACAGTCATGCATGACATGATGGCACACTACATACAGTAAAGAGCATGTACTTACACTGTTCTACAATCATGCATGACATGATGGCACACTACATACAATAAAGAGCATGTACTTACACTGTTCTATAGTAATGCATGGCATGATGGCACACTACATTTAGTAAAGAGCATGTACTTACACTGTACTACAGTCATGCATGATGACAGCACACTACATACAGTAAAGAGCATGTACTTATACTGTTCTACAGTCATGCATGACATGATAGCACACTACATACAGTAAAGAGCATGTACTTACACTGTTCTACAGTCATGCATGACATGATGGCACACTACATACAGTAAAGAGCATGTACTTACACTGTTCTATAGTAATGCATGACATGATGGCATACCACATACAGTAAAGAGCATGTACTTACACTGTTCTACAGTCATGCATGACATGATGGCACACTACATACAGTAAATACAGTAAAGAGCATGTACTTACACTGTTCTACAATCATGCATGACATGATGGCACACTACATACAATAAAGAGCATGTACTTACACTGTTCTATAGTAATGCATGACATGATGGCACACTACATTTAGTAAAGAGCATGTACTTACACTGTACTACAGTCATGCATGATGACAGCACACTACATACAGTAAAGAGCATGTACTTATACTGTTCTACAGTCATGCATGACATGATAGCACACTACATACAGTAAAGAGCATGTACTTACACTGTTCTACAGTCATGCATGACATGATGGCACACTACATACAGTAAAGAGCATGTACTTACACTGTTCTACACTCATGCATGACATGGTAGCATACCACATAGAGCAAAGATCATGTACTTACACTGTTCTCCACTCATTCATAGATTCATAGATTGTTACTAAGCTAATGACTGGGGGGGGGGCTTTCTAAACCTAGCCAAGTTTTCCTGAAAGAATAATGATGTCCTGTATCCAAATAGGACATTGGGGGCCAAGCATTTATAAGCTACCTCTGTCTATAAGGAACATAGGTGCCAGGCTTGGTGTAAATTTCCTATTCCCCATCCACTGGTCTATATTGTGCTTAAACTGGGTAATAGACAAACTCAACTTCATATAGTGCTTAAACTGGGTAATAGACAAACTCAACTTCACATGGAAGGGAAGCATGTTCCACAGGGGGCAGTCTCTTGGACACATATCTGTCTCTTCAGCATGTACTGTTTAAGTCACAGATAAAAACTGAGGTCACTAGACCTTGTATTTTTGGTACTCTTTGACTTACGAATATGGAGGAGATTCATAAGCATGGAGTTTGCAGATTCCTTGTAAGCCAGGCATAGATCACCCTCTCAGCATTCTATAGGGCAATGCATGGACAGAAAGGGTTTTAAGGTACGTTGCATAAGGCAAGTTTGTTACACCTTGAATTCTTTTTGTAAGGAACCCCTGAGGTCACTCTACTTGCTGCATATGTCTGATCAGGTACATACCAAAGAAAGCACTGTACTCTATGATTGGTCTGATAAGAGCAGAGTAACTAGGTGCCATGCCCTTATTAATAAGCTGCAGAACACAAAGGGATTTCCTCACCACTGTGACCATGTGGAAGTTGAAGGTAAGGCTACTGTCTACGTGAGTACCCAGATCCCTGACCACTGGGTTGATTCTTAGGGGTGTATTATAGAGATGGTAATTAGCTAGGATGGTTGACTCCCCAAAGGGTACAATTAAGCATGTCTTAGCAGTGAGTTTAAGACCATGGCTTTGGCACTATTTGTTAGTCAGAGATAGACCTTCTTGAAGAATGCTAGTGTCTGTAGGGGAGTTGATGATAACCCCCGGCTTGCAATCATCTGCAAACTTAGTCAGCCGTAAACCTTCAGCATTTAATTCCATTTCAGAGAAAAAGATGCCAAAAAGTAGCAGGCCCAGTACTGAGTCCTGGGGAACTCCGCTAGTGACTGGCCTCTTGGTGGAGATGGCCTCACCTGTTTTAACTTCCTGGGTCCTATCAGTAGCGAGTTGGCTATACAGCAGGTGATGAGAGTTTATACTTAAATTAGTGAGCTTGTCTATAATGCCTGAGTGGGTTATTGTATCAAAAGCCTTGGCCAGGTCGAGTTAAGATGTGTGTGCAGTCTTACCTTCATACAGTGCTTTGGTGACCCTCTCAAAAATGTCCACCAGACTTAATAGGCATGACCTCCCTTTAACAAAGCTGAACTGTGATGGATCCAGCATTTAAAGGTTATGTATGTCCACATTTATCATGTCCGTGATGATCCTTTCCATGGCCTTACATATGAGGCTGGTAAGACTTACAGGCTGTAGTTACCTAGATCAGTGGTTGAACCTCCTTTGTGCAAGGAAAAGACTGTAGCCATCTTGCTTTCCTTGGGCAAAAAACTTGACTAAAGGTTCCAGTTGAAAAGTGATTCAAGTGGGCGAGAGAAGTCATGTTTCATACTATTTATTAAACATCCTGGGATCTTATCAGGACCCATGGATTCAGTGTTTTGGGCCTTGGAAAGTGCATTGATGACCTGTTACCTAGTAATGGTTGGGGGGATTGTGGTATGCGTTATTTCCTTTGGACTATCAGAGGGAAGTGGGAGAGGGGTTTGAGCTGAACCTGTCAGCCAAAAGGTTGGCAATGGCCTCTGGTTTAGTGTGGGTGATGCCATTCACAATGAGTTCTGTGCATTATCTACTTCCCCTGAGGTTACAGATCTAGCTGTAGAAAGCTTTGTGGTTTTCCTTTTCCCAAGAATCTATTTTTTATTCAAATTTAGCCTTTGACGTATTACCTGACCCTCTTAGCTGCCTGTTTAGATTTGTCAGGGTTTTTTTAATATGTATGGTTTTGTTCCTCCTAAGCTTGGCCAAGATTGTTTTTCTTTTTCTTTTGTTGTATAACCAACTGATATTGTGAAGAACAACAGATCATACATTTGTATACTTATACATATAGGCTTTTTGGTGTAAATATTTCTTCTGTGATTCAAATCAAACAAGGAGTTTTTCTCATGAGTATTCTCATGTATACATTGTTGTACATATGTTTACACATTTTTATACAAGAATTTTTAATCAGAACCATTTGCTGTACTATGTGTTTTATACCTTTTAGAAGGACTAATTAGTTAATTAAGGGTGTGACTATTTCATGAAGAATTTTTGAATGTAATCTGTCTGAAGACGTTTAGTCTATGTACTAAACGAAAAGCGCTTAACAGGTCATATTAAATTGAATTTGTTGTTTTCGCCTAGTATTCACCTTTCTTATATGTTGTTCTTCACGGTTTGCATTTGCATAATCTGTTAGTATATCTACTGGAGGGTCGAGTACACTGACAAATTTACCAAGCCAGCAATCCCAAGAAGGAGTTGGGAATTTAACTACGTTAATTGACATAATGAATCAAAAACTTGAAACTCTGGCAACCTGGGTAGAGACTCTGTCTCAAGGCAAAACGACCAGACTGGGAGCCAGTACCACTCACACCCCACCAACTACTGGTACCAACAGCATTGCCTGTGAAAGAAATACACCAAATTGTGGTCAAGGACGGAACACCACTGTTGCAGTGAGTAATATGAGACAACAAACCATTCAACAAAGTACACCTCAAATGGAGAGCTCCTCAGGGCTTATTGGCATCCCCGATTTAAATGCTTGGCTCAACGATCAAACATGGCTGAGCTGCAGTAGTGCTCTAAGCATTCAGGGGCAACCGGCTGGAGGAGCAATCAGTATTGCGGACAAGTTAAGAGAATTTAATACAAATTGCTTAAAATTTGAAAATTACAGCTCGAAATGAACTATTTCAAACAATGCATAAAACAAGAACTAGTCCCTAAGGGACTTAGATCCTGGCAGTACCCTATGGGGGTGGAAAAAGGATCTACGTTCCACCAGGAACTTAATAATTTGTTCAGTAGACAAGGACTGGAGCTGTTGCAACTCATGTAAAAACATTACCAGGAGTGGGCCAATGGTTTAACAGTTGAAGTTAATACTTTGGACAGTGAAATCAAGGCGGATATTGATTTTCACAGATACCACTATGACTCTAACTGAACTTTTGTAAGTATTAACCAACAACTGGCGAAAGCGAGGAACATTAAGATCAAGAAACTACAAAGGGATAGGAAAGACTACAATGATGGGGTCATTTATCCAGACCGCCCACATTCCAAACATGGAACACGATTGGGCAGAAACAACACAGCCCGAATCAATACAACCAGCAGGTGATGACATCAATGCCCAGAAGGCATACTGAACTTTATTCACGAGCAGACACCAAAGGAGATGTGAGAAATGACCAGAATGGTTTAATAACAGATAATACTAATGCGGGCAACAGTTTTGAACAGGAAGATAATTATTTTACTAACGTGAATGGCAACAACACTAGGCAAAATTTTCCCAAACCCTGAGGCCAAAACCACAACAAATTACAACAGAATCAACGGAGGGTATACAATACCCAAAAGAACAACAAGAAGAGGAAGTGACTTGTGGGGCCGATGAAGGGGTAAGCTCTAACTCTAATTCTGACTGTAACTTTGACATAAACATTGATAGCACTGTTACTAATATTAATAAAACATGTAACATAGTGACAAACAAAGAAGGGGACTTTAACATCTTCAGTTTTACAGATTTACAACTAGACCCCCCTACTTGTAGAAGTTTTCACAAAAGGCCTGACGTTTTTTCCTTCACATAAGGTGGATATGGCTAGATTGTTAACAGACTTTAAATTATACATAAGGAAATTGAATTTGTGTATTTTAATGGGGAATGATTCGAATCGAGAAACTCAACAGTTACAAGTCCCTAGTACATATAATCCACCAATCCACCCTATTCTTTTACTCTTTGAGAGAATTTGTGAGATGGATTTTAGAACTTTAAGTAACTTCCCACAAAAACAAAAACACAATACTTTAATTAATTTAACTAAAGAACAAAGGGACTCCTTGATGAACTTCCAACACCTTTCAGTCCGTTTGATGAAACCAGATAAAGGGGGAGGGCTGGTTCTGATGGAGTTAGAGGACTACAGTAAACGTATGGATAGAGTATTAGAAGGGGAAGCATATACAGCAGTAAGTTTAAATAAAGTGAATATAGCTTACAACAGAATAAGCACCTTTATAAATGACTTATTCATAGATTCTTTAATTGACTTGAATATATTTAATTATCTAACCATGGCTTCTCCTAAAATGACAGTACTATTTGGAGTCCCTAAAATCCACAAAAAACAAGACAACCCGCTCTTGTGGATGCTAGACAATCCATTACATATCCCTGTGCGAAGGTCATAGACAATATATTGAAAAAGTATGTTACACTAGAACCACAGAACTGCAAAGACTCGTGGTCCTTGTCCTTCTTGAATAATATTAACAACTTAAACTTCAAAGGAGAATACAACTTTATGACAATTGATGTATGTGACCTATATACAGTGATACCTCAAGACATGGGAATTGAATGGGTGATAGATCACATTAGATCTAAGGGAGCCAATCACAATGAAATGAGACTAGTGGAAGAACTATTGGGGATAGTGCTAGTAAATAATTACATCATGTTTAACAACAATTTTTACTTACAAAAAATAGGTATGGCGATGAGGTCTCCCTGCAGAGCAAGCTTCGCAAACCTAGTGATGGCCCACTGGAAACACGGGGTAATTTTGGATAACATCGAAGTAAGTCAACACCAGTATTATTATACTCGCTTAAGGGAGACTCAATACTAGCACGAAACCTTATGTATAGATTTAAGAATTCAACTAACTTTTTAAAGTTCACTAGCCATTAAAATAGTGATACCATCAACTACTTAGATGTTGAACTGTCAAAAGACTCTACATACCAACAATACAGAGCATGCATATTCAGGAAGAGGACATATTCTAACTGCTTCCTTCATTATACCAGTGCACACCCGTATCACCAAAAGAAATCAGTGGTGAAAGAGCAGCTGGTACGAGCAACTAGGATGACCACAGAACAGGAGAATTTTGAGGATGAATGTGGGATACTAAAAACAATGTTTTTGAAAAGAGGCTACCCTAGGGATTTATTAGAAGAGTTTATAGATGAAGTTAACCATAAACGCCAGCAAGGTATTTTCAAACCTATACTGATGTATCACCGCAATGAAGGAGTTTCCCCTACCACTAACTTGAATCATGAGACTGTGGTAGAAGGAAGCCCTCTGATGGTGACAGAAGGTAACTCACTAAGATCACATTATAAATTAAGCTTCATTTTCACTTTTAATATCGAAGCTCAAGCTATTATAGGTTCATAGGTTCATAGGTAGGTACTAGGCTATCTGCCCGAGGGCATTTATAAGCCTAGGCAGAGTGTGTCGGTTTTCACTACCCCATTGATTAATTAACTGATCTTCTGTCAAGCAGAGCAAATGAAGTGATCCCAGGGGTGTATTTTCTGTTACCCATCCACTCGTCAAGGTTCCTCTTGAAGAGTGTTAGTGAGGGGCTCTGCCTGATGTAATTTGGAATTTTGTTCCAAAGCATGGGAAGTCTCTGTGACAAGAATCTATCCCTCTAGCATGTTCTATTTATTGTTGTGGTGAGGTTTAGCTCACTAGAACGCATGGCTCGCAGTGACTTGGATTTCTTTAGGTGGAGCATGTCCATCAATTCTGAGTTGGACATGGCTTTGTAAGTCAGGCAGAGATCACCTCTGTGTAAGCGATATGCCACTGAGTACAGCCAGAGTTTTTCAGTTGGGCTGCATAGGACATATGTTTGAGGCCAGTAATCCTCTTGGTGAGGTACTTTTGTGGTCTTTCCAGCTGTTGGAAGTGTCTTGTGAGGTACATCCCAAATGGGGCATTGTACTCTATGATGGGTCTAATGAGTGACGAGTAGAGGGGCACTATAACCTCTTTATTTCAAGATGTGAACCCTTTAGTAATTAGATGGGCCACATAGAAGGATTTCCTAACTCCTTTGGCAAGGAATATATTGTTTAAAAACTGGGAACTCCTAACTAGTGACAGGGAATTATTGAGAAAAATAGGTGATTACCCAGTCTTAAGATATAGGAAAGGACAAAACTTAAAATCATTGATAGAGAATAATAAAACTGGAGGTAGAAAATTCCCAGGAACATACAAATGTACAATGAGAGCACCCCAGCACTATCAGGTTTTACCTCTTATCATGCGTTCCGGCCCCAAAATCCGGACAATACCAAGAAAGGAGGGGGGGTATCCATATTCATCAAAGACACCCACACCTCAAGACTGGTGGCAACGCACGATGCATCGGAGACCATCCAGGTGCAATTAACCATAGGCAAGACTGCTCTGCAAATTGTAGCATGTTACAGGCCACCCTCACAAACTCAGGAACCCTCCACATGGCTCTCCTAAAAAACACTAGAGGATAAATGTATCACCAAACACCATCATACTAGGTGACTTCAATTACCCTAATAATACTGGGGAACAACACTCAAGCCCAAACACCCTAGCCAAAAAAGTTCCTGGAATTCATAAACTCAATGCCATGGAACAACTAGTCACCATCCCCACAAGAGGAGAAAACATACTTGATCTCATCATCACGAACATGGGAGCACAATGTTCAACACCGGAAGTATACCCCCTTTGGTGAGATCAGATCACAAACTAATCTCGCTGAGGTCCTCATCCCACCCCACCTGAAATAAAAAGACCACAGTAAAGAACTTCTCGAAACGACTTCACACTTCTAAAGACTAGTGTGGTCTCCTTTAAGGCCCCGAGCGTGAAAAAAAAACAGTACTCCGCCTGAATCACTTACAAATGCCTTCTACCAGCACCTGCAGGACTGCATGGATAAGGCAATCCCAAGCAAAACAAAGACTCTTTGTACCAAAGGCAGCGCACCAGTCTGGTGGACCCCAGCCATAAACAAACTCTACAACAAAAGGAGGAAGCTACTACAAGATAGAGCAAAATCCTTAAAAGGTAAGACACCCTTGATCACTATAAGTAAAAAACTAAGAGCTCTCATAAAATCATCCAAAGCAAATTTTGAGAGAAAAATAGCTAAAGACTCAAAAGACAATCATAAGGCTTTCTTTAGCTATGTTAGAAACCTGGGAGGAACCTCCCAGATATGCTCAGAACTAGTTCAAAATGATGTGAAGATTACTGATCCTACAGACATTGCCAACATACTGGCTGACAGGTTCAGTGCAAACTTCTCCCCCCCCCAAAAAGGAGAGATATCTTTACCAAGATTGCAGCCCCCAAACATCTCCAATGCCCAAGTGAGAACTGCTCACTCCAAAGCAAAAACACAGCATCCATGGGACCTGATGGTGTCCCCGCTGTGTGCTCCACTTAATTCAATGAGGAATTAAACCCACAGCTAGGACAGCTGTTTAATCATAGTCTTACCTCTGGATACGTACCCCAGGGTGGCACACTGCAACTGTGGTCCCACTTCACAAAGGCGGTGCTCACACCCCCCCTGAAAATTACGCCCATTAAGGATCATAATGGACCTCATAAATAAAGACATAGGGATGCAGACTTTGGATCCATCCCAGTTTGGCTTTGTCAAAGGCAGATTATGCCTTCTAAACTTGGTTGACTTTTTGAAACAGTCACCAAAGCCATTGATGAGGGAAAGGCAGTCCATACAGCCTACCTCGATCTGGCGAAGGCCTTGATACAAATACAGGGTATCATTGAAAAACTCATCAGCTTAAATGTTAACCCATACATCACAAGATGGGTTGCAAACTGGCTGAGTGACAGAACCCACAGGGTCAGAGTTGCTGGCACCATGTCAGACTCAAAGCCTGTCCAAGCAAACACAGGAGGGTTATGGCTGACAAAGTTTGCAGATGACTGCAAACTGGGCCATAGTAGAAAAACACATCTGACACAGATATCCTTCAGAAGGGTCTCACAGAAACGGATAACTGGTGCCAGAGCCATGGCCTAAAGTTAAATGCCAAAAATGCATAGTCATACCCTTCGAAATACAAGGTTACCCCTAGCTACCAAATAGGTGGCAATCCACTGAGCATAGAAGAAGTTATCAGGGACCTGGGGACCCAGGTTGATAGTAGTCTGTCATTCGACACCCATGTAGCTAAAGTAGTTAGGAAGACCTTCTACATTGCCCACCTTATCATGAAGGGATTCTCATCTAGATCAAGGGAGGTCATAGTCTCCCTATACTCATCACTCATCAGACCAATGATTGAGTACAATGCCCCATTCGGAATGTATCTGACCCGACACTTGCAGCAGCTGGAGAGGCCACAAAAGTTCCTCACCAAAAGGATAAAGGGTCTCAAACATCTGTCCTATGCTGCCCGACTGAAAGAACTCCAGCTCTATTCAGTTGCTCAGAGGTGACCTTTGCCTGACATACAAGGCCATGTCAAACCCAGATTTGATGAATATGCTTCACCTCAAAAATCTAGATCCGTCAGAGCCACAAGGGCGGAGACTTAAACCCCGACACGCTATTAATAGGATAGATTCATCACCCAAAGACTCCCTATGCTGTGGAATAAAATCCGGTATATGTGAGCAGAGCACTGGCCTTGTTCAAGAGAAATCTTGACCAATGGATGGGAGATCGCAGATATACCCCAGGATTACCCTCAGTGTCACTGCTCAACAGAGGCACAGCAAAATAATGGGTATAGTTCCCATACTAAAGGGTGGCTGTTACCCATACTAAAGGGGTGGCGTAAGCCACAAAACTATGGGCTAGGCTTGTAAATGCCCTCGGGCAGATAGCCTAGTATGAACCTATGAACCTATAAAGCATGCAACCAATGTAAACACATAGACACTGGCATTAAATTTACAATAAGGGGTAGACATTATTACACCAAGGAGAAATATAATTGCAATTTCAAAATTGCTAGTTTACCTAGCCCAGTGTCATAGTTGCCCAGCATATTATGTCAGCAAGACCGACTGCAGATTTAGAGAAAGGGTGTATGAACACACTTATTATATTAGTAAAGGTAAACAAGAAAGTCCTCTTGCTAGACATTGTATGGATTTCCCAGGTCATGCTTTTAAATTTCGAGTTATAGACTCGATTAAGACTGACCTTTGGAGGGGTCCTTATTCCTTACTTTTGGAAGAACTAGAATTGTTGTGGCAACTAAGGTTGAACTCACCATCCACCAGGCCTAAATGAGACCTGTTTGATTGCATGTGTATTGAAATTAAATAACCTTATGAGATGAAACTTGTATTAACGTAGGACAGTTGCTTGGGTCAAAAAATGAATTTGACTGTAATACAAATAAATATAATTGCATCACTGAACCATTGACAACTAATACTGGTATTATTCAACCAGAGTAAGTATGAAGGGTGAGTAGATTCACTGTCTGTCATATATTATGCCAACTTTAGGTGTACTAGGGTATCACTGTTTAACAAATGTCAAGTTGAGTAGTGGTCCTAACATTATTGTATATGTTTTGACGAGTGAATGAACCAGGGGGTATATGTTCCCTAGATTTCTTATATGTATTTTATATTATATTATATATTCTACACATATATTTAGATAAGTGTATATAACAATGTTGTTGTTGTTGTATCTTTCGGCTTTTCCCGGTTAGGGGTCGCCACAGCGGAACTCCGGTCCACTAATGATTGGCAGTAGATTTTTACGTGCCGAGTTGCCAGCTCTGACGCACAACCTTCAACTACCCAAACAGTACTTAGGGAGTGTAGATTTTTCCTTTTAGCCATATCAGTATGGTTACCCCAACTGATATTTTTATATAGACCTATAGTTGTACAATTAAATTTCAATTTATTAGATACGACTAAGCAATAGGGACTAGGTTTAATGTTATTACTACATTTGTATACTTATACATATAGGCTTTTTGGTGTATATATTTCTTCTGTGATTCAAATCAAACAAGTTTTTCTCATGTATACATTGTACATATGTTTACACATTTTTATACAAGTAATTTTTAATCAGAACCATTTGTTGTACTATATGTTTTATACCTTTTAGAAGGACTAATTAGTTAATTAAGGGTGTGTCTATTTAAATGAAGAATTTTTAAATGTAATCTGTCTGAAGAAGTTTAGTCTATGTACTAAACGAAAAGCGCTTAACAGGTCATATTAAGTTGAATTTGTTGTTTTCGCCTAGTATTTGCCTTTCTTATCTGTTGTTCTTCACAGTTTGCATTTGCATAATCTGTCAATTGATATTGTGATTCCACCAGGGTGGCTTGTGTTTTGAGTTTGCCTTATTCTTAATATGAGTTGGCACATCTCACCCTATACAGCTATCGATATAGTTGTACATAGATTTTATAAATAGCTCAACATATGCTACGGTGTTTACTAGGTTTGGTGGTGTTTGGAATTTAGTCAGGGTGTTGCTTAGTAGAAAGATGTTAGCCTTGGAATAGTTTTTAAAGGTTTTTGGTTTTCCTGGATCCCTAGATTTAATTTTTATTTCAAGTAATGCTGCCTTATGGTCAGATCTGATGAGCAAATACATTACATTGGTTGAGGAACCTCGCCCCACCATCCTCATGAATTCAAGGCCAGGCTTGTGCATTAGAAGTCATATAGGATTCCCAGTCTATAGAGGGGTAGTTAAGACCCCCCATGAATATCATACTGGGATGAATGGTGAGGGACTGTAGTGCACTGAGAAAGGTAGCAATGGTTTCTTGGGACATGAAGGAAGATCTATAGGTTTGCAAGGATATGGTATGAGACCCTATTTGTGGTGAGGTGCATGTGTATGAGTTCCAGTGGGTCATATACTTTAACTAGCATATCACATATAGTAAAGAGCATGTACTTACACTGTTCTCCACTCATGTATGACATGATAGCATATCATATGCAGTAAAGAGCATGTACTTATACTGTTCTCCACTCATGCATGACATGACAGCATATGTAAACAGCACGTACTTACACTGTTCTCCACTCATGCATGACATGATAGCATACCACATACAGTAAAGAGCATGTACTTACAATGTTCTCCACTCATGCATGACGCGATAGCACATCATATGCAGTAAACAGCGTGCACTTACACTGTTCTCCACTCATGCATGAGAGTGATTCACAAAGAAATCAGAGACATTAGGCATAGTATTATTTAGGGTATCCAGAAGTTATCAAAATATGTGATTCATCTTTTAGTCATTACAATGCTGAAAGCACTTTTTCACATCACAGAATCCCTGATATCTTAATATGTGATAGTGGTGCATAGTTTGTCAGTCAGAAATGTTGTTTATTTTCACAGGACTGAGAGTTTCCCCATATGACTTCTTTCTGGAGATATCTGCAGCTTGACGGTCTAGTGGAGTGAGTTATACCAAGTACCAAAAATGTAATGAAAAAGTAATTTTGCTAGCTCAAGACAAAATAGCTATATAGTTCTGCTTGAGAATAGAAATGCTACATTGCAGCCAGCTGTGCTGTGGCTGGCTCAGTTGTTGATGTGGATAAAAATGAAAACAAAATTGCCTAGTTTATCAGTGTTATTATAAATGGAGAAAGTACCTGATTTGAAATTAGCTTGAGAGAGCTCAGCGGCAGCAAAAAAAAATCCTAACAGATTAGTTCAAACCCAGTTTTACCCCAAAGCCTGGTGAAGTTGTAAGCATTCAAAATCCATGTGATAAGCAGTAAGATGATGTCAGTCAAAGCAGCTCTGTGCAAATGAGAGATGAGCAGAGGCTCGGGCCTACTCAGTGGCATTCGTATCAGGCAGGGCCACATCGATTCTGAATGCAGAAGCATCAAAGAGAGCACTAGAAAAGGATACCTCAAATCAAGAACGACTCATATGCCAGTCAGACTGTCTCAGAACTGCAGGTATCTCAATTGTGATTGTATGACATTCACTACACATTCTGATATTTCCTGATGTTAATGGAATACCTGATTATGATGTCTTACCTGAAGTGAGCAGTGAAGCAGTTACAACTTCATTCACCAACTGACTGTAGAGCATTCAGATATGGGATGGGGATCAGGTGATCAAGAAGCCATTGAAATGTAATTATTTTGTTACATGTTATATTAGCAAAATTGATGTATGCAGCTATTATTTAGTAAATGAATATAACTGCAGTACAAGAGTGGATGCAGTGTTATATTACTGTAGATATGACTGATAAAATTCAATGTCATGTAACATCCCTGGGATACAATACACTAGAGTATCTATTAATCTGTATATTATACAAATATGAGAGACAGGATATGATGTATTGTACAGTACTGCTTTAAGGAGTATCCATAAGGCTATTGTGCATGTAGTATGTTACTTGTTTCTGTCTTGTCTTTCGACTCCTGCCATGTTAGTAAAAAGAGTGGCTGCATGTAGAGCATCTTTTGTATGTCTGTGTTTTATTATTAAGTCTGAAATCTTTTGCTTCAGATGTTGAACCTAACATCACATGCGTCATCTTTTTTTTATTTTCTTTTTTGACAACAGTTATTTGTATTGTCATTCATTACAGATACTTTGTATATAACGTGCAAACCTTGCTGAAATAATTTACCTGCCAGATAAGTCCATATTATCTTAATAATATGCTCTCCTATACCAGCCAGCTACTGCTTACATTGTTGTGTATTACTTTGCTATTCTCCATGCACCTTTACCATATTTATTTATCAATTTCAACCTTGCCAAACACTCAACAACAAATTAAAAATTATTTTCAACAGAAACAGCCTAGAATTGTGTGGTCTCAAAGATTAACAATGCCCTTGTCAACCTGGACTCAGCCTTCAGTGGTCTGCTCTTGTCCTCTCTCTTTTAGAACTCACCAGTCATTCCATTTTTCCTTAACCAACACTTTTTGCTATTCAGTCTCCATCTTGTCTTTCACATTCATTCCACTTTTTAATTAAGAACCTGCCTGTCTCCTGTGTTCTGCTCTAGTACCTTTAATTCAGTCACCATTCTTTTTACTTCACTTATTTTAGGCTTCTGTTTTTGCTTCCATAGCTTAGTTATAACTTTCTTTGTTATAATTGTTAGTAGTGAAAGAAGTGTTGCCACATGACTAGTGTTCTCTCTCTCTCTCTCTCTGTCTCTGTCTCTCACTCTCTCTCTCTCCCCCTCACTGGGCCAGTTTAGCAAAAGCATCTCTTTGGCAAAATAACCTTTCCACCCTCTACTTCTCTCACCATTTTCACTGTATCTTGCTTATACTGCTATAATTTATTTATTTATTTATTTATTTATTTATTTCAGTTTGATTACCGGGGAAGTCCACTGGACCACGAAGTACCCATTTTCTGTGGAGGCCCGGGGAGAAAAGCTCCAAAGGCAGTACAATCAAGGTTACAAATGCACAAGATAAAATACAATAGAAATGTCCAAACAGTAAGTATACATAGTAAGAACAGTGCAAAATAACATAAATAACAAAAACATCAATTTTTTTTTCTTTTTTACATAATTTGCAATATTTTCCTCATTACAGTCAACTGAGAGTTGGCTAAATCATTTTGGGAATTAGAAATGAAATCAGAGAGCAGATATGTGCAGGGGTAGAGAGTGGCTTAGTGTAGAAAATCCCTACAATTTCCCATAGAATGTGTTCCCAGTTGCCTAATTCATCTTCATAACATCTTCAACATTTCTTAGATGCCTGCCGGAACATCTTATCGATCCTGTTTGGGATATAAAAATATCTATGTAATCATTTCCAAGCAAAGATTCTGAGCCACCTAGATTTGGTGTCATATCCTAGAGCTAAGGAAATGTCTTCCTACCTCCTTAGTTAAATTCCTGGCAACACTTCTTTTCCAAATATGTATCACTTTCAAATCACACTGATTACCTCCAAAATGGCTCTTATATATTACTTACCAACTTTTTTGTCATAGTCCGGGATCTAGCCTCTATTAAAATCTCAGTCATAGATGGCCACCTAGCCTGTTCTGGAAATATTCCTCTATATTCCCAGAGTTCTGATACCAGTCCTAAATAATCCAGATATTCTTGCTCTGAGAGATTTAAATTTTGTTTTTATATTCTGCCAGTTGTTTATCATCCCCTCATACGTGACTTGCTCCCAGTATTTTTGTTTTTTATTTTTCTTCTCCATATATCCAAAGCTCTTTCTTGTCTCCCTTCCCTCAACTTGTACCCTATAGTAAAATATCAGGGCTGTATAAATATTAATTCCAATATTTTTTACTTGTTTATTATCAGACTTTACTCATGCCCATAGAATTTTCCATCTGCCTCCACATCTCTAGAACCACTAGCTTCTGACATTCACCCTTATGTGACTAAGTCAGGCTCTTCCATTTAGCATTGCAGTTTTCCATTTGTACCAGACACACCATTCTGAGCTGTGTTGCCTTAAAATACAATTCCATGTCTGATATTCCTAATCCCACCTGTCCACAAATAAAATTATTTTCCCCATTGGATTCTTTCTATTTTACCCTTCCAAAAATCTCTTTTAATTTTTATATAATTAGCCTTTCCCATATCTTCTCTCCAGTGTTATCAAAGTAAGATTGACCCACATGATTAATGGAACTATAAACATTAGAATTGCCTGCATTTTGCTATCTTCTCCTATGTGCATCATACCCAACTTCCTCAGGTTATTTATTATCTTTGAGACCATCTTGCTCCATATCTTGAGCTGTTTGCCTCATATCCTCCTTAAACCACACTCTTAAATACCTCAATTTCTGGTGACCCGAAAGGAATAGATATACCTGTACCAATTTATGCATGGGAAAATAATTTGTCACTATAACCTTAATTTTTGTTTCAGCTACCATATAACCCACAATATTCCTAATTATTCTCAAGTCCCTAAAGATGCATTGTATATCCTTCTCTAGGTTAACAATATACGTATGATATAATCTGCAAAAAAGCACTATTGTTTCGGCTTATTTTCCCATTCATAGCCTTCTATGTCTTCTTGTCTGATTTTCTGTGCCAATAGCTCCAGATCAATTGCAGATGAGAGGTATGATAATGGATATCCCTGCTTTATTCTTCTAGTTAGGTCCATTACATTGGAAATTCCACCCGCACACTTTATTACATCTGTAGAATCCCTGTATATGTTGAAAAGAACTTTTATTCATTCTCTTAATGCCTCCCCATCAAAGCTTTTTCAATATATAGGTCTATTAGCAAGTGTTCTTTTCTCTTTATTACTGCATCCTGCTGTTAATATTGTCAGAGCTCTGTCTACCCTCACTGAAACTGCATTTGCCTGCATCCCTTTGCATTGATTGTCAAAAAGATTTTATAACCACAATTTAGAACTGATATTGGTCTTCATTACCCCCCATTCATCAGTTCCTTACCCTTCTTAGGGATCACAATGAATGCTGCCTTATTCCAGGAGCGAGATATCTTTCTGTCTCATAATACTTCATTAATGGGGCTGCACCAAACTCCTATCACAGTGTCTTTGGATCTTTTCTAAATTTTGTTCAGACTACATCCTAGGAATGGGATTCTCCTGCATTCTGATTTTGCATTCCATCACATATTTTGCCTATCCTTACCTGTGCCATTAATTTATTTATATCTTCTTCTGATATTTGTGGCAACTCTAGATTTCCTAGGTACCACCTCATATAATTTTTCATGTTAATCACATCCATATCCTGCATATATAACTTTTCATAATATTTTAACACTACTTTTCTAATTTAACCTGGCTCCCTTATATGCCTACCCATTTCAGGATTTCTTAGTACAGTAATACTTCTTTCTATCTTCTGCCGCCTTAACCTCTGTGCCAGGCATTTACTAAATTTTGGAGTAGTCGCAAAATAATTTTGTAATAACTTTGCCCCAGACTCATTAAGATTATCTATATATTCCAACATAGAGTTCCTGGAATTCCCAAGTTGTTCCTCTCTTTCCTCCATACCTTTTGTTTCTCACTGTGCCTGTATTTGTCTGACTAACTCTTGTGCTGTTGAATACCTCTGATGGCTTTCAGCCCATTTTATATTAGCCATAACTTTTACCTTACCTTTCATCTTCTGTTTAATCTCATCCCATATCTCTGCAAACACATGTCCAGCAGTGACAACAGTTTCTAGTTCTACATTAATATTATCATTCACCTAGCTAGAAAAATATTTACTTTATAGCGATTAAGTTGGAAATTGCCAGTGTCTGTCAGCTACCTTTCCCTTGTCCAACCATAATTCCATTAAATTATAGACATGGTCAGTTAAGTGGGCAGGGTACATTGTAGTCCATTTCATCAGATAATCATGTTCTCTTGCTATAGAACATCTATTTAGTCTCAGCTATGTTTTGTACTTGCCTGAAGAATATGCAAACTCCATATTTAAATGATGTGTTGTCACAGGTATTATGTTTATCATCCTAAACAATTTCAGATATTTTGAACTATGTGCGTGTTATTCAACTTAATGTTCCCTTTCCTTACTTTGAGGTCTTACTATGAGATGGCTGCAGAACTTGTTTTTTAGTCTAACATTATATCACTCCATTCCCATGCCAGTAACAATTCTTTGTATAGCAAACTCATTTTTTTATTTCTTCATACACTATGTATTACCCTCCAAATGTCTGCTTTTCTTTATTTTCCTCATGCTTCACAATTCTTTCATCTATTACCACTGATCTGATGCAATAAATTATTTTAATATAGTCTAAGTATTTTTCTCCCTTGCTGCTCCCATTATTTTTTGTCACTTGTTTTGCCTTCCCTTTAAATCTTCCCATCAGTCCAAATTTAAAAATTGCTTTCTCTTTAAATCTCACCCTTTAACCAAATATCTCATTCTCCATTCATTTGGTCTATTATCCTATCAGACTCCACTCATTCCCTGGCTTTCATCTTGCTATGAGCCACCTCTGACCTTAATATTTCAGTTCCCTTTGAGTTCCTTGAGCTTTCAATTTCATTTCTCATTAACCATTAAAAGGTCAGCCTTGTTGTCTGTGTTCGTTTGTTTTAACCTAGCTCAACTGTGATGGAGTGAAGAGAGGATCAAACTACCTTCAGTGTTATCTCTTGTTAACACTGTGGGTTTAAATGTTTTTCTATGCCTGCGATGACTGCTGATCATAGAAGCCATGGCAACGTTAGTAGCTAGAAGCTATAATTGTGGTTATTTAATATGAAATAAGATCTTGCACACCTCTTTGGGGAATATAACAATCCTGTAGTGATGCATTATTGTATTCATGTATTTCCTTTCTATATATTGCAGGTCCTTAACACTATAATTAAATAAATGACATCAGTCCATTAATTTGTAAACCTATTCTAAACTACAAGTGTATTTTGCTCTATTGCAAAAAGAGTTAATTTTCCCTTTGTTTTTATGACTGAAATTATGATGCTGATTGTTTAACGAATCTGAAATGCTAACTATTAATAATTTACCTAGACCTACATTAGCACACTTGGGTCAGTCTAAGTAATTCTGTTCTGCTTAAACTTATTTTACCTTTGTGTCACTAGACAGCATCCTAGGTTGGCTATGTACTATTTAAGTGGTATGGAGATACAACTATAAATGTTTGGTTTCGCATTGCTTATTCAACTTAGTTGATTTAAGATGTTACAACAATTGACCAATCCCAGCCAAAGCTGTAAACCTTTTTATCGACTACACTAGTTATTGTTATATTATATGCTCTACTATGTTCACTAGTATAGTATATTACTTAACTTCCTCACATTAAACTAAAGATATATCTAACATGCTTGGAGTGTAGTAGTAGTAGAATGTTTTGTTGTTGTGGTACTACCCTGTCTTGGGTATTGTAGCTTATGTATATTACTTTGCTGTGTTCAATTTTAAAATTATGGTCATTTGTTAGTTGTCTAAATATTCTCATTTTAGACTTTTGTATGTTAATAAATGTGTTATGTATTTTAGGTTCATAGATAAGGTTCATAGATTAGTACTAAGCTAACTGCCCTTGCAAGCCATTTTAAGCTTAGCCAATTATCCCTTGTGAGACTCAAACCCTGCACCTTGTGTTTGTAAGGCAAACACCCTAACCATTAGGCCACCCTCCCAACCCTTATTTTGCTTAATCAATCCTCTCTCACATTTAGTAGTTATGTGGTTAGGCACTGTGGTAGTTCTGAAAGATTTTAGTGCTACAGAAAAAGCAAAAATGATGCTTTAGGTTACTTTAATTCCAACCATTACACAAGGAAAAGACTCCCAAAAATCACTTTTAAAGCTATACGAACCAAATTAAAAGTTAGGAAATTTGGGTGATAGATTCATGGAATGTTAAAGGTCTACAGGACAAAAGGAAAAATAAATTACTTTTGCATCTACTTTTGTAATCAGAGACTAATGTTATCTTTCTCCAAGAAACTCATTTATTTAGTGATGATTGGAATAAGGATAGAGAAAAAACATGGTTAACCTCAATTACTGCCTCCGGTAGTAAATCAGACTAGAAAGGAGTAGCTATCCTTATCAGAAAGTCATTCAATGAGGATATTATTGACTATGGATCTGATAACATTGGCAGATGGTGCTATTTTCATTGTCCAAACTCCATATCCTGTAGACCCACCCTCTTTCTAAATGTTTAGGTCCTTGTGCAAAGCAAAGTGATTTTATTATACACATGTATAACCTATTATTAAGTTTTCCCAACCATGACTATGTTATAGGGGGGTTTGGAATACAGTTATTGAACCCTTAAACGATAGATCTAGCAGACGTAACTCACACAATGCTCAAGCATCACTGGCTCTAGAGGATCTAATGTCAGACTTTGTTCTAGCTGACCCTTTTTACTTAAAAGGTAACTCCAACTCTAACGGTAAATACACATATTGTTCTCCATGCTATAAATCTTGGTCCAGGATTGACTATTTCCTGATCTCAGAAACCCTGTTGAATGATGAGCTCAGTGTTTCAACTAATCCCAGATTCCTTTCTGACCATTCTAAAATAACCCTAAAAATCAGTCCTTCTAAAAATTCTCCCAATAAAAGTAATTTCCTATCATGGTCCTTGAATACAAATCTTCTTGATTAAGAAGAAATCATGGAAGAAATTAACAGTGCTCTAGATGATCTGGAAACCCATCTTCTAAATTCTGATATTCCACTAGATGTTCTTTGGGCGGCTAGTAAGGCAAAATAAGAGGGATGTTAATTCAGAAAGCTTCTTACTACAAAAAACAGTCCAAAGAGTATGAAGCTAAAATACAATACAAAATCCAGGAAACTGAAAAATCATGCCAAAAAACTTCACATTAGAATTAGAGAACCAGCTTCCCAGCCTACAAAAAGATCTATACTTATTGCACTCACAAAATCTCTCATTCCTAGGGATGAAATCTCTCACTAAACACTCAGAGTGGGCTCATCAGCCCTCAAAGTTACTTTCTAGACTCATAAACAATCAAAACCCCCACGATCTCACAAAAAACTTACAATAGCCTATTGACTTATTTGAAATAATATACAAGAATTTGTACGGCCCTCAAGATATACACTGTCTAGAGTCCTATACCACTTTCTTTAACAAGCTTAAATTTCCTGATATTGACAAATATCAAGCTGATTCCTTAGTGGCCTCTTTCTTGTTAGAAGAAATTACAGCTGCAATTAAGAGCTTAAAACAACAAAGCCCCTGGTCCTGATGGTTTTACCTCAATTTTTTACAAAACCTTTGCTTCCAAACTGACTCCTATCCTTCTTAAGGTCTTTAATCATATTAGAAAATTTGGCTCTAAAGACTTGTATTTAAATAACTCCAAAACTATCTCAATCCACAAACCCAACACTGACAACACTAACCCAACAAATTATAGGCCAAGATCACTCATTAACATAGATATTAACATTTTCTCCACAATGTTAGCAAACAGACTTAAAAAATTCTACCTACAATCATATCCCCAGAGCAATCAGGTTTCATGCAGGGAAGACAGACATGGGATAATACTCTTACTCTGGATGCATCTATACAATTGCTGGGGAAGGAAAATTTCCTAGATATGTCAATGCACTTGATGCTACTAAACCATTCAACAGAGTAAACTTAAATTTCTTGTTTTTAACAATGCAATATTTTAAAATCCCAAATGATTTCATAAACATAATTAAAACACTATACAATTCTTTTTGTACCACACTGATCATTAATAAAAAATACTCTAAGCAGATAAAACTAATTAATGGTACAAGGCAAGGTTGTCCCCTTTATCCTATCTCTTTAATATATACATTGAACATATTTTCTTATATCTATCACAAAGAACCTTCTACCACATACCTAAAATATTGAATAACAACCTTCTATTATCAGCCTTCACAGATGACCTCAATCTGTATTTTGAATTACCTAATACTAACTTAAATAAAATTGTAAAATCTATTGATGTTTTCTCAAAAACCTCCAATTTCAAAATCAATTCTCCCAAGTCTCTCATTTTCCCAATCAACCTACTAGGCCATAGCTCAACTCTTTTTTCAAGAATCTGAAATTAAATTAAAATATGTATTCAAATATCTGGGAATACATTTTGAAAGCAACAAAAAGAATACTTTTCAAAATAATCTTCTTAAATCTTGAACTAATATTGAACATGACCTAGATATATGGAAAACATGAAACTTCCTGTTTTATCTAAAGTAGCAGTCATAAAAATTAATATTCTTCCCAAAATACTTTATCAACTCAATGCAACTAACTCTATCATTCCTATGAACTTTTTCAGAAAAATCAATAAAGCTCTAACAAAATTTATCTGGTTTCCGAAAACACCTAGAGTTGTTTTCTCTAAACTAATGCTTACAAAAAACAAGGGGAGGCTAGGCCTGCCAGATTTCAAGTTATAGTATGATATGATTTGTTCCAGTTGAATCACTTTAATAGCAGAGCATAACCTCCCAAAAAAGACTTTGTCCCCACTATGGATCAAAATAGAGTATGCCCATGTCAAAAAAGCAAATATCAACCCCAAATCTTTACCTTACATGGACAAATCCATAATAAAAGGTCATAAATTACATAATCTAATTAAACATAAAATCAACACATTCCAAAACTTTCTTTCCTTCCTACAATTAGTGCATACACTTGTTCTTCTGCAACCAATTAATTTAAATCCAAATCTTAAAATAGGTAATAAAATGATAAACTTAGACAAATACCCCCTAGTTAAAGATTACACCATTTGGGACTTCTACAAACTAAAAGATAGTTCCTTAAATGATATCAGAAAGAATCTCAGTTTGAACAACAAATATACTACAATCCTGAGACAAATCAAATACCTTGTGCCTGCAATTAAAGATATTCCTGTTAACGTACTGGATGAGGTAAATCTTGCACAAACCCTACTGAAACTCTTAACACATAAAAAAAGATACTCTCAGACACATATCAGCTGATTTCCTCTATTAGATACCAATCTTCTCGCACATATGCACAATATTGGAAGGACAAAAATGTCAGATTTAATGACGTCTAACTCTCTCATGCTATAGAAAATACAATCAAATTCTCTCCCTTTAAAAAAACTCATTTATACCCAGTTAATGATAAATAACAATGCCTACTACACGCCAGAATGGCTAAACAAGTTTAGTTCAAATGTATCTCCTCTTTGCCCATTCTGTCCATCAGAAACTGCTGATCTCTTGCACATTCTCTGGTACTGTAAATATGCACAAAACTTTTGGAATTGGTTAAGGGTTAAACTTGAGAAAATGGGATATGGGAAATATACCCTTTCATGGGAATTTGCTATCTTACATGTAAGTTCAGTCTCTATACCCCAAATTTGATCTTCACATCCAAATTGCTCTTTTTGCATTAGCTAAGCTTTATATTACCCAGAACTGGTTGGATAGGATAAAAATATATTGGAAGGGATTTTGAAATATGGCCTCTAATTACATTGCATCTAATAAGATGATCATAGGAAACAGAATTATGCATACAAAATATCAGAGTTTTTGGAACCTCATCCTTGAACATATTTTGAAATAAGTTATGTCATGAACACATTCCATCAAGTCAACCCTATTTAAAATGGATATCTTTTCCTCTTGGCAAATACAAGGTTAAAGTTTTTGGTAAATTATTCCCATTTTTTTAATAATTTTGTGAAGACTATTATCCTAACTAACTGTAGCATTTTATGTAAATAGTTGTATATAGTTTGGTTAGAATTATCATTTCATCAACCACTTATTTCTAATCTTATACCTTTTGTAACTGTAATTGTTTAATATACTCTATCTGTAACTTCCTTTCTTTTTTTCTCCTTCTTTCTTCC
The DNA here is from genome assembly GCF_019279795.1 of Protopterus annectens. NCBI lineage: Eukaryota > Metazoa > Chordata > Ceratodontiformes > Protopteridae > Protopterus > Protopterus annectens. Next base: position 780,311,933 of record NC_056726.1, on the reverse strand, counting down.
TTAGAAAATAGAATCAGTGATTCTAGGAAGGGATGTAAAAGAGTACATCTGTTATTGGTCCATCAAGGTTGCTTTCTTTTACATGTCAATGTCAATCTGGTGTTTTCTTATTGTTTGTTCTATAAGTATCTTTAAAATATAATAAAATAAATTTTGGGGAAAAAAGACTGTTCACACTTCCTAGTCACATGGATGTGTCAGTCTATGCTGGCATAAATTTGGGATTCCCTTTCACATCCATTCAGAGTATCTTTGGATATTAGTCCTCTCCTTATGTCCAGAACTCCAGTTCTCTGGACTGGTTCATATTTGATTCTGAAGATACTTTTGGCAAAAAGGAAGGATTTGTTCATAAGGAGACCCTGTCTCTATGGAACAGCAAGTAGGGGGGCTTTATTGACAAGGCTTGCAGCTCTGACACTCTTCTATCAAGAGAGCAGTTTTCCATGTCAAAAATTTGAGTTCACAAGATGATGCTGGCTCAAACAGGGGAAAAAATTAAACGAGATAAGACAAAATTTAAATCCCATGGTGCTGGAGGGTCTTTGATAGGTGGTCTTAATAATAAAGTCCCTTTAAGAAAGGCTTTGCATAGTCTGTGAGACATGATATTGAGGCATGATTCACCTACTGTAAATGGAAACTGGATATCGCTGCTAGCTGAACTCTCATAGTAGCTGCGGCTGCACCTTCATTGAAAGGTTTTGCCAGAATTCTAGTATGGAATTGAGTGGGGCAGAAAACGGGTCAATATGATTATGAGAAGCCCATAAAGAGAATCTTTTCCCTTTGCTTCCATATATTTTCCTCATTGAAGCCTTACGAGAAGATATTAGGATGTGTTTAACTGATGAAGAAAGATCAGGAAACCTGGCTATGGTTGGAATCGGAGCAGCCAAGCTGTCAATTTGAGAGTTTGAAGGGAAGGATGGAGTGTTCCTGATACATGAGTCAGAAGGTCTGGAACTGGGTCCAGAATCCAAGGCTCCTCCCAAAGATGAGGCGACAGGAAGGGGAACCAGATTTGACGAGGCCAATATGGGGTGATGAGTATCAAGTCCTTTCCCAAGCAATTGGCTTTCTGCAGAACTTTGGATATTAAAGGGAAGGGAGGAGAGGCATAAAGGAGACCCAAGGGCCAATCGTGAACAAGTGCATCCCTTTTTGACTCCACCGGAGGGGGGATAAGGGCAAAATAGCTGCTGCATTTGACATCCATGGATATTGCAAAAAGGTTGCAGCAAGGCTGGCCCCATTTGCAGAAAATCTTTTCCACTATTTCTTGTTTTAGGGACCACTCATGAGGCATCAGAATTGTACTGCTGAGCCTGTCTGCTATCATGCTGGATTTCCCCAGGATATGTGTTGCTATCAGAAAATGTTGGGAGGAGGTCACCCACTCCCATACTCTTAGGGCCTCTCGACAAATGGGGTAAGATCTGGTTCCTCCTTATTACTTTATATACCATACAACTGGCATGTTGTCTGTCTGTCTGTATTGCAATAGTTCCCAGCGGAAGAGAGTCCTGGAATGCTTGCAATGCCAGTAGCACTGCTCTCATCTCTAGGACATTGATGTGCAAATGGGCCTTGTGATCCTGCCAAGTGCCTTAGACTGTCTTGCCCAGATAATGCCCCCCACCCTGTCTGAGAAGCATCCATGGTCATTGTGGCTAATGGTTGGGGAAGCACAAATGGTCAACCTAGTGTTGCATGAGTGGAGTAAAGCCACCAACAAAGGTCTTTTTTGCAAGATTCTGTTATCAATATTTTGTGGGACGTAGGCAGTCCATGCATCGACCACTGAGTGGAAAGTAGCCACTGGTGAATTCTCATGTGCAAGCATGCTAATGGGATCAAAGTTATTGCTGCTGCCATGGGCTCCAAGACTTGTAGGACTGTCCTTGCTTGTGCTTTTTTCTTTGAAAGAAGATGTATAACCTCACATCATAGAACTTGTACTCTTTCTGGAGGAAGTTTAGCCATCATCCTTGTTGTGTCCAATTCTGCTCCTATAAAAACAACACACTGAGAAGGCAGCAAGGCAGATTTCTCATAATTTATCGTAATTCCCAGGTGAGACCAGAGGTGCAAGGTGGTGTTTCTCACTTTTATTAGTAGATGCTCGGTGGTGGTGGTTAGGAGCCAGTCATCTAAATATGGAAACACCTGGAATCCTAGGCACCTCAAGTGAGCCGTGACTACTGCTATGCACTTGGTGAACACTCTGGGGGCTGTTGTGAGGCCAAAGGGCAGAGTTCAAAATTGGTAGTGACTGGCTCCCATCCAAAAGTGCAGGTGCCTTCTGGAGCACTTGTCCATTCTTACGTGGTAGTAGACATCCTGAAGGTCTATCGAAGACATCCAATTGTCTTGTCCCAGGAAAGGGAATATCAACTGTTACCATCCAGAACTTTGTTTTGGTTGCTGAGATCCAGAAATGGTCTCCAGTCACCCGTTTTCTTTGGAACTAAAAAGAATCTTAAGTAAGTTCTGGATCTTATTTGGTCTGTGGGGACTGTTTTGATGGCTCTTTTGTCTAGCAACTTTTGAATTTCTAACATTGCCTGATCCCTTTGACTGGGTGGAATGTCTGGGATTTTTTTTATGTTTGGGACAGGGAAGGAAAAGGGCATGGAGTAACCTCTGGATATGATGCTTTGTACCCACTTGTCTTTTGTTATTCATAGCCAGGCTTCTGTGTAAAAAGATAAGGGACCCCTGAATGCCTCTAGAGATGGACAGGCAGGCCTCCACTCAGGAGCGCTGAAAGGGCTTATCAAAGAAAGATTCTCTGTCGACCTGATTTTGCGGACCCCATCTGCCGCATGGTCGGCATCTTCCATTACTACTTCCCCTTCTGGCCCTGGGGGAAGATTCACCACATGTGTCCTGGAAAGCTCTCTGGGATTTTCAAAACCACATTTTTCCACTTCCTTTCTGACCTTTGGGGTATGGCCTGGTAGGTAGGGTAAAACAGATTTCTACAGCAGAGAGAGTCTTCCCTTCTTGTTCACACCTGGTGAGTGTGTCCTTGACTTTGGGCCTGAACAGAGACGAGCCATCAAACGGGGCATTCACAAAAGATGATTTACAAGGTTCCACAAAGTTACACAAGCACATTCAAGAATGTCTCTTTAGGGAAATTCCTGAACTCGCTGCTCTACTCACTCCATCCGCTGCATAAGAAATCAGCCTCAAGGAGGAATTTACCACTGAATTTAAGGTAGACAGCTGAGAGGAAACTTTCTCTGACACCCCTTCAGCTGCTGAACCTTGGAGAGTATCTCCTAGCTCTTTCAGGAGATCTCTCTGTAGTCTCGGAAAGTGGGTCAGATAATTCAGCGATCTAAGTGCAAAAGTTGCTGAAGAAAAAAATGCACTTTCCATATCTGTCCATTGTGTGAGACTCTTTGTTCAGTGGATGAACAGAAGAAGATGTTTCTGAAAGTTCCTTCTTGGTGGCTGCAGCCACCACCATAGCATCTACTGGGACTTCCTTAGTCAAAAAGTTTTTGTCTGAGGGGGAGGTGATGAACTTATTTGGCCTCCAAGGAACAGATTCCACTGAATCTGGAGGCTCCCACACCTTTTGAGAAACTAAATCCAGAAGTTTGCCAAAAGGCAGAGAGACCCAAGTGTAGGAAGGGTGAGATCCAAAAGTCTTCAGGTACACGGACTCCTCTGCTGAAGGGTTGGTGGACTTCTAGCCGCCACTCTAAGTATTTCTAAGATATCTCCAAAGTAGACACAATCAGGAGGCAACCATGGGGACCCTTCTGCTTCATCAAGGTCTGTATCCAAAGTGATGGACTCCTCTGGGGAGTCTAAATGCTTCCTCTTACATAGCCTCTTCTGAGGGACCTTTCAGGAGAGGTTTCAGAAGAGTGATAAGCACCCTGTGGGGTATTCTAAGGCCTAGGATTTCTGTATCACTATGGATGCAAGGGTATAGAAGCAGACACCAGTGCCTTTGGGGGATGAATGTCCAGAGATGACTATGGAACTGCCTGTGGAGACAGCACTCTCCTCATCACCTCAAAAGCCCCCCGCTGCTGATCCAAGGAAATCCCTGGATCCGAAGAACCTGAGGGAATCCCCAGAATCAAGGAGGATGGCTCTGAGGCTGAGGTAGGAGCTGAGTTCACCTGAGCCAACACCCCGAGAGGCAAGTTCGGATCCGACAACTGTCTGATCTGACTCACCTCCCCGGACCTGACCGGAGAGCATTGGCTCCTAGACTCCTTGAGCTCAGATGAAGCTGAGGACATCAGAGCAATGATCTGATCTGAAGATCCCGTAATAGGTCTTGATTCTGAGGGTTCCACCAATATCAGCTCCAGACATTCCAGCTCTGAGGTCCAAGGTTGGATTGGAGGAGGAATCGAAGTAGAAAGGGAAGATGTGGTCAGATCCTAAGCCCTCGGGGGTTGGATCCAATAACAGCTTGGCCAGCACCAGTGTCCTTAATAGCCTCTGCACCACTCGATCCACATCATCATTGGATAGGCTCCTGGAACATAGAGTGGAGGGGGCTGGAGACTTTGAAGGCTGGAGAATAGGAGATCTAAGAGTAGGGGAGAACAGCTTGAATACAGAGGACTGGTTATGCAACTCGAACTCTACCAGCAGAGAGACTGATAGTGTCAGAGCAGTAGGTTTCTCGGATCTGACAGCCTTTGGATCTGGTGAGGACATTTTTGTAATTTTTTTGGAAGGCTCCGATGGATCACTGGAAGAGGAAGATCTCTTCCCAGATTTGTCAGATCTAGAGGAAGGAGACTTGTCAGATTTTGATGAACTTAAACCTTCTTGTATTGCTTCCAAGAAGGTTTTTTTTTAAATACCTCTTAGGATTAATTTATCTTTTTCTTTCCAGAAGACCTCTGTGATTGAAGGAGTGACAAACTGAACAAGACTCCTGAAGATGGACAGATCCTGAGCAATACACACAAATAGTCTGTCTATCAGTAAGGGACATTTTCTGTCTACATTTCTCGCATTTTTAAACCCAGAAGGTTTCGAATCTTTAGAGGACATTTTGAACACAAAGTATAACACTAAGCAAAAAGGCTAGAACAGTTTTTTTTTTTAACAATAACAACAACAACAACAGCAACAACAGCAACTACAACAATAGTTCAACAATCAACTACAATTGTAAAGGAGAGGAAAACAGGGAAGGGCACAGCCCTCTAACTTAAACGGGCTATGCCCGGAAGACAGAAAGAAGGGGGAAGCACTCTAACTTAAACAGGCCAAGGATAAAGTAGTTCTCTAACTTAAGTGAACTAACTTTAACAATTTTAGAGGAAACAATAAAGGTAAGATGAGCCCTCTAACTAAAACAAGCTAGTAAAGGTGTTAGATAGAAACCGGGATAGGGAAAAAAGGCCTAATGGAAACGACGGCCAACAGCAGAAAAAATCAGCAGAAACAAAGCAGAATTAACAAACTAGCACCATGCTAGTTATATAAAACAATAATAATCCAGAATAATTAGAAATAAGTAATTCTCGACAATAGTTTTCAGAATAAAGGAGTAAACTTAGCCAGAGCCAGTAGAAAGCACACAATCTTGTTTAGCGGCAAAAGAGATCTGGGGAGCTTTCCGAGTGCATGCTGGAATAGGGTTTAGCCACGAGCTAGTGGAAGACCTTGAGCTTGTATATAAGGCCGAGTCAGATCCGAACCCATCCTGGTAAGAATGAAGGTGAGATAGGACAACAACACATCTACCGTTAGTCTTTCTTTTCCTATTTTGTCACTATTAGAACCATTCTTGCAATCAGAATTATTACTGCCCTTTTCCTTTTTTCCTGACACTTTGACAAAAGTCCATTGTGAAATACTTTCTTTGCCAAATCACACTCATTTTTTTTAATCATCTTTACTAACATCACAAATATCAGTAATGTGAGTACACATTTGATTATAAAAGAGAAAGCAGACCATTAAAACTATTTTTCCTTTATACAAATTATGCAGACATGTTTTTGTCTTAACAATTGTTCAATTTAACATTACACAGATTGCTCAAGTCCTGCCTTGAGTGAAATAAAACTCCTCCAGAACTTTTTCTATATGTACTGTTCCCACATACTCCATTTATTTCTATGACATTTACTCCTTACCTTTTCTAAAGACCAACCTCCAGTTATTTTATCTCCTTTAGAACATTCAACAATTCTGTTATAGTTGCTTTTATTCTTTATTTCTGATTCATACTAATTGCCTTGTTGGCAGCCATCAGCTTTAAACATAGTAGGGCATTAGTGTATCTAGGCAATTCAGTTTCCATATCCTGGCTCAAAAGAATTTATTTTCTTAGTTAAAATAATTTATTCTTCCAGCATTTCTAAAAAAGTACCCTGTAGGGAATTTCTACAATCTATCTGCTCATTATATCCCCCCAAAAAACATGTTCCCATGTATCCCTCTCTTTCCAAACACAACGATTACTGTCTACTTGCTAAGAAAAATCTCTGAAGTCTACTTGGAGTATAAAAATACCTATTCAAACACTTTCATACAAAAATCCTAAGCCTTCTAGATTGTGTTGCATACTTAGAAGTCATATAAGTATCCTCCCATTGCTTCTTATATTCATGGTTCATAGGTTCATAGGTTAGTACTAAGCTAACTGCCTTTGTGAGCCATTTTAAGCCTAGCCAATTATCCCTTGTGAGATTCTAACCCTGCACCTTGTGTATGTAAGGCAACACTTTAACCATTAGGCCACCCTCCCAACCCCATATTGCCTTTCCATTTTTATTTCCCAGGTCTTCTCTAACTTCTTCTGCTTGATTCTTGTATTTACCATGCATTATTTTATATATCCTACTAGTTCTCCTTTTTTGTGCAGCTTCTGTTTTAGAATCAACTATGAGCTCAACTACAGTTAGTCTTTCATTTAGCACTCTCTGTCCCTTTTTCTATGCCTATACTCTGCTATGAATCCCTGGTGAGAAGGTAGTCTCCAACCTACAGTCCAAACTTCTGCTTGGTCTCATCCCACTCTGTGGTGTTTCCCTCCCTGGTTACGTGATCCCAATACCTTAGTTCCTTTCCTAATTTTCTCCAATAAGATCTAGCTTCATCTTGCCTATTTTCTGTGACCCTACTTACAGTCATCCATATTGGTAAAATCTCTTTTCTCTCTCCCTATATTGGCTTAGTTCTCAAAATATTTCTGCTACTTTGTATATATATATATATAATATTCTATATGGTTGATAGAATTCTTCTTAAGTCTGTGCATCCCAAATCATACCCTCTCCAAATGTTGTGAACTTCATATGTTTCATCATCATTTCTTTTCACTTTAATTTGTAGTCTTCTGCTATGTATAACAGCCTTAAGTGTGTAGTTCCAAAGTATTCCTTTAAATCTGGTAATCCTGGACTACCTTGTTCTGTGTGGAGAAACAACTTATCCCACTTAGCTCCCTCTTTCTTTCCCAAATAAACTATTTCAATTCTTTATAATTATGGTCCGCAGCTTCTCCTCTGGTTGATAAAATTCTTGCCTGACTGTTATATAATGCTAAGGGGACTAGAAACATTTTCATTACTTATACCTTTCCATTCATATCCATACCTATTGTAAAGAGATTTCAACTTCTCACGTTTTGTATGATCTTTTGTATTATCTCTTCCCACATATCCTTAGCTGCCATGATAGAATCCTTTTTAATCCAGACATCTAAATATTTCATCTTATCATGTCCCTGTAATATGAGCATTGCTGAATGAGTTTATATATAGAAGCATATTTTACTGTTATATGCTTTGTTTTATATCCTGAAAAAAGATTGAAGCTGTCTCAAGATATTCCACAACACTGAAATGACATTTCCTGGATTTATGAAATATAAAATAATATAATCTACAAATAAAGCTATTTTTTCTTGAGTATCATACAAGTTATGCCCTTGAATTTGTGAAAATCTTATTTTCTTAGCCAATGTCTCCAATAATGAGGCAAATACAGGAGAAAGAGGACATAGAGGAGAAAGATAACATCCCTGCCTGGTTCTTCTGTTCATACCCAGCTTATCAGAGAGGAACCCTCCCTCTTTCATTCTTGCCTCTGATCCTTCATATATATTTTCATTTAACCTTATTATTCTATCAGGAAACATAAATGTTGGCACTGCCATACTCATAAAATCCCAGATAATTCTATCAGATGTTTTCTCTGCATCAAGACCTATCTACAATAATGGGATCTTCTTGTATTCTGCTTCCATTTGGATAATCAGTGTTCTGTCATTGTTGTCAAATGTTTGTCTCACTTCCACAAAAACACATACTGATCCATATCTGTCAGTTTTGGCAATATCTTAGCCATTCTCTCATCTAGTATAGATACAAATGCTTTATAGACATAATTAATAATTGAAACTGGTCTATATGGAGTTGTATCTAAAGAGTCTTTGCCCTGTTTGAGCAGTACAGCCAACACAGATTTATTTCAAGATACTGGCACTGTCCCTCCTTTTAAAATATTGCTAAACATATTGTTAAGCAAAACCATCCAGATCTTTATCATTTTTTCCCTTGTAACATCCACATTTCAAGAGGAATACCATCTTTCCATGGAGACTTCCCTGTTGACTGATTATGCATCACCATGTTTATCTCATGCTCTCCTGTTGTAACCATTAAATTCTTGATCCTCATCTTCCTCTAACCTTGGCATATTTAGGTCATCCATAAATGTTTTAATTTGTGTCTTTTCTTGGTTCTCTTGTGCCTCTGCTCCATACAGATTTTCATATAATATTTGAAATATCTCTAATACATCCAAAGGTCTCTGGTTAATTTCCTAATTATAGGCTCCCTTAGTAAATATAAAATAATATGATCTGCAAATAAGGCTAATTTTTCTTGAATACCATACCAGGTGTGCCCTTAAATTTGTGAGCCTCTTATTTTATTTGCCAATGTCTCTAAGTATAAGGCTTCTGGTTCAAATCCAAGGGCCTCATTGTTTTTCTCATCAGCTCCTATGTTTTTTTTCCTGTCACTCAGTCATTTTCCTTTGGAGCACTGGCATGTTCTGTCTATGGGTTGTGCTATTTTCAGAGGAATGAGAAGCAGAATACCTTTCATCTTGCTGGCGAACATTTTACTGGATGAACTTTTTTATATCCTCTTTTACCTGTTCTGCATCCAATAATGTCTTCTAACATTTTAAAACATATTATGAAGTTAGATGGATATAGCAACCTGAATCTTTCCCCTGCCTCTCAATTGCAGAGATGAACTCACTTCTCGTCTACCTAGAGTATAATGAGTAATCATGTTCCATGAATACTCTGGTGTTACCAGTTCATAATACTTTACCCTTCTGTCACAATTTTGTCAGAAGCAGCTCCTGTTGCCAATATGACTGTTGACTTTACTAGTGTAGGTCTTGGCTTCTTTCTCATGGACAGATCTGGAGCATACACATTATGTGCCCTTTCTATTACCAGATCCTGTTGTGGAATACCAGTCCGATTGTTTGTGTTTTCATAAAATCTGTTCCTTCCAGTTTCTCTGGTACATCAGAAAAACTCAGATATTCTCTTTGAGCTCTGTCTTCTTGCTGTGCTGTTTTAAAGCACAGAAGCATAGCCAGCTCAACCAGACCCTATGTCAGAACCATGGACCAGTACTCCACCCCTTCAGCTCTTCAACTGAAGAGAAAAAAGCACTTTACTGCATTAAGCTTATTGCTTATTTCTGTCAGATCCATGCTTCCAGCTATTTCATTTAAGAGCAAAAAAAAAAATGTTCCTTCTATTGCCCCAACAACCAGGTAGCCACATGCAGATGTGCCACCCCCCCTGTGCCAACCATTTATATTCAGGTTCCACTCCTGTACTGTGTCCCTGACCCTCCTGCAACACATTTTATTAAAAAAAATAATAATGTTTTCTTTTAAACTGTAGCAAAGAGTTGCTACATTTTATACCCTGCCTGCATATTGAGCTATGGTACTCATGTTTTAGTTTAAAAAACATCTTCTTTAAAACTGTACTACAGTTTACACCCTGCCTGTGTGGAGCACTACAGTACTCAGTTTTATTTAAAAAGGAGAGTTTTTTTTTTTACTTTTAAACTGTAGCAAACAGCTTGCTACATTTGTAGCAAGCAGTTGCTACAGTTTAGACCACATCCAGTTTGACCACAAAATTGCATTAAATAATCAGCTGATTATGCCCTCAATACTTTCCTCCTAACTAAGCTACTGATTGCGGAGCCTCATATTCAGCCAGTCTTTCTTTCATTTCTGCAGTTTTATCAAACTCATCTGAATAGTCACTTAAGTCTCTTATATTCTTCCCAACCTTTTGTCATTTGACTGTATATCTTTATCCAGTGGTTAATTTATTAAACACCTCTGAATGCATTTGATTTGTTTTTCCTCTAAGTTACTGTAAGCCATCTCCTGTACTGAGGCTAAAACCTTGTCTATTTTTTGCTGAACAGCTAAAAGGCTCTTCTCCACCAGAGTTTCTTTTTCCTTTTCTAATTGATTTTCTCTTACTTTCTCCACATTTCTTAGTTGCTGATATGCAGGGAGTGTAAAAACTATATGGTAACTAAATTTAACCATATGACTAAGTTTCACTGGGTGCTAATTTACCTGTTGTTCAATGTGCAGCCACCTTGGAAGTCTCACATGCTCATTTCTATCTAAATGTGTTTCCTGTAACACTGCTATTCACACCCTTCACTTAATATAATTCAATACTCTTTGCTTTTCATCTTCACTAGCAATGTTATTTACATTCTATGTTAAAATTGATAAGATAAAAAGTCGGAAAATCTATTACTTTCACATATTCTGCATGACAGTTATTTTGAATATATGTTTCCAACTTGCAAATTACACACATAGACTAATGCCTGGCAAGCTGATATTGTACACAGTTGCTGCTTCTCATCTCTGTTTGAATTCATGTCACATTCTTTCAATATGTTTTATTTCAGTAAAAATATGCAGGAAACAAACAAAACTAAATACATTTTCAACCCCAACCATTTAACATGCAGAAAACACACCAATACTATATATGCTTTCCAAAAGGGAAGTTACTCCAAAAAGACAGCTACACCACAGGATTTATGTATTCTAAAGTTAGGTTTAATCATTGTATAACATAAACCTTGTAGGATGACCAGCAAGGAAGGAAGGCATCATACGAGGTTTATGATATATTCCTTCCTTGCTGGTCATCCGAGATTTATGTTATACAGCGTTTTGCAGTTCCTCATGGTTGTTTTTTATTCCTGGTATTAGGTTTAATCATGCCAAAACTACACAACCTATGTTCCCTCTTGCACTGGTTACCCTTAAATGAATAAATTAATTTGTGCACTGTTACACTTAATATTAAAAGCTGCTTATGACACTGTTCCTTGCAAAAGTATTTACTTCCCTGTCAAACTTCACTTAACTTCAATATATTGCTTGCCATTTTCCCTTTAAATTCTTTTTATGATGTTTCTTATTCAAATGACTCAGAGTACATAGGTCAGTCACTTATTGATTAATTTGTCTGCACCAGTAGGTTTACCATCTCCAAATGCAGGCATGTGCTGATGAAAAAAAAAGACAGCCAATAGTTCAATAAATACAAAAAACAGAACATTTCAAATGCTGAAAAACTACATATTTTCATGCTTACAAATTTTAACCTGTTTGCTTAGAAAAAAACCCTTGTCTGAAGCATAAACTAAGAGTATCAGTCTATACTTCCACCTCTGTAAAAACAAGGGAAATTATTATATTTAATACATCTGTATAATGTGATCAATACACACTTATATCCCTAGCAGCCCAAGATCACAAGATTATGTTGATTAAATCCAGCATTTAACTTGTTACAGTACAAACCTGGATACATTAAAGTCCAAAACCAAGTACTTTCTTGCTTTAATTTCACTTGCATAATCAGCAATCACTTATAAGACTCATGGATTTCTCATTTTTAAATACCTCTGCATTCTACAGAGAACTACTTTACAATATAACACTCAATTTACTTCAGAAGATTTATTATACATATATTACTAAGAACAACTTTTTTCTTGTATCTTCAGACCCTTCATTGTTCTAAACATTAACAACAAGGACAGAATTTTCCTTTAGAATTTTTCAACCATTTTAACACAGTCAACAAACTTTCAGTCTTTCTTAACTATTTATTCACACACTAACACAGTTCTCATGTCCAGACTACATAAATTAGAAATGGCACTTTACATTTTTCCCATTTATTATCTAATTCCACATTATTGCTGGTCTTCTTTCTTATCATCTTAACCACCCAGGACTGGTCTGTGGTTCAAGTCTAAGGTACTTCTGATTTTTCTAGTCAGTTCTTGGGCTTTTTCTTTCACACAATCATTTTCCTTTGGAACAATGGAAAATGTTTTACTGGCAAGTTCTCTTTATGTGATTTGTTATTGTCAAAAGAATGAGAGGCAAAGCCTCTTTCAGCATGCTGGCTCAGTCATTGTTGTGCAAACATCTTTGTTTCCTCCTTAGCCTGGTTGACATCCAAAAATGTCTTTGATACTCCAGGTAAATGTAGTCTAACAACAGCTGGGTATACACGCTTGACATACCCTGACTGTAGAGATAAACTCACTTCTTTTCTGCATGGTGTACAGTGAATAATCATTTTCCACATACATTCTTACATTCTATACTTTTCTGTTTTGCACAATTTGTCAGGAGTTGCTCTTTTTTGCTGGTATGACTGTATCCTTAGTAATATAGGTAAAGGTTGCTTTCTCATGGCCAGAATTGGAGCATACACATGCTGTAGCCTTTCAGTTAACAAATCCTGCTGTGGGTTACCAGTCCAGTTGCATATTTGCACTTTCATAAAACAAATATAATCTGTTCCATCCAGTTGCTCTGGTATAGCAGAAAATCTCAGGTATTCATCACCTGCTCTGTCATCTAACCCTACTATTTTTAATCACTTTTCCTTGATATATCTTATATTCAGCGAGTCTTTCCTTCATTTTATCTTCTGATTTCTGCAGCTTTATCAGCTCATCTGAATAACTAGTTAAAGCTTCTTCCATTCTTTCCATACTTTGAACATTTGGCTTTATATATTCCACCAGTGTTTCCCTTTATTTTTAAAAAAATTTGAATAAATTTTATTTCCTTTTTCCTCTAGCTTACAGGAAGCAATCTTCAAGACCAGAGCCAAACAGAAAGGAACAGACTGTCCCTTAAGAGGTTACTCTGTTACCCTAAATCTATTATTGACATGGCTGTCCCCCTGGGGGTGTGTGACTAATCCTTGTGGGAAATGTAACTACTGTGAATTCATTGATAACAGTGGTCTCTTTATACATCCTGATACAGGCCTATAGTATACTTTTAGAGTTAATGCAGACTGTTTGACATCACATGTCTATTTGAGCTACTGTGTGATCTTTAGAGTGTTTTATGTGGGCAGGATGAACAGGCAGCTTAAGGATAGAATTAGAGAGCATCTTTATAGTGTCCACATTTGTTCACCTAATAATGCTGTTTCCAAACATGCTATGGCTGAAGCTGAATCATGTATTCAGGTTTATGGTGATAGATGTGGTTCATCCTAATCTGTATGAGGGAGATACGAATAATTACATGGAAACAAGGGAGGTGAAATGGATAATTAGGTTAAAGGCAGATCATGGTAGGGGACTCAATGAAAAGGTTCCCCTTAAACCCATTCTGAAGGGTCACCCACTGAAAGTTTAATATTCTGTTTGAATTTTAGAAGTATTACATTAATGTTTTCTTTTATTATATATGCTTTGCATATATTTTTATATACTTTTTATACTATGTTTGCTGTAAGACATGATATATTTAATGTACACAGAGCTGTGTTTAATTGATTCATTAAGTGGTTCTTATTTATGAAAGAATGACCTTGTTGTATTGATGGGAGTTCTTCCTATAAAATGAGTCTTTGGGATGCATGTTTTCATAAGTCTGATGAAGCTGTTTTGGGAAAGTGCTTACCTCTGTTTTTTATATTAAACTTTGGCTTTTTACGAAGAAATGACTGCTGCTTTACTCCGTTGCTTTACTTTATAGTGTTTGTGTTTTAACATACATCAACAATGGAGCATTAATCTCTTTCTGCAGCTTTTTTGGGATTTTGCTTGTGTTTTGTGTTATTTGAGGGGGAGAGAGAGCATGGCCCAAGGTATTACTGATATGCCTGAGTTGGATTATAACCCTATGAACCAGAGTGAAATGCCTGTAGTGGGTGGAAACAAACTGATGCATTGCCTTACAAAAACTGGAAATCCACCTATGAACCCTGAGTGTTTGAACGCGATGGAAGCATCTGAATGTGCTGGTGTAGATATTAAAGCATTTACTAAGTCCGTTGATGATCTGAAGCACAATTTATTGAAGTTTAAGCTCCTCCAAGCACAGAGGTTGCATTTTGAAGTGTGCTTGGAATGTCAGATTATTCCGAGAGGTCTTCAAATCCTCAAAATGCCCACGTACAGTGAGCAATACATGGAGCTACTAACCCAATGGCAGAAATTGAACCTGGAGGTAAGTACAAAGTATATTAAGCTGCTCACTGACTTTTTTAAGCCACTAAAAGATCTTTTGGCTAGTAAAATAAGAGCAGCAGTCCGCTCTGTATGAGCGGTTTCCAGAATGTTTAGTGAACACTAACATAGATAGAATTGTTGTCATTGTAATGCTATATGAAAGGAAGCTTTTGCATCAGAAACACCTCAAAGAGAAAGAGACATGAATGATTATAAGTTGGGCCATATATAAAAAGTCCTCATGTGCAATCTTGCCAGAGGAACTAAAAGAACCGTGGCAGACATTGAACCTAAAACTTGTAGAACCATCCTGGCTGGGGCTTTGGATCTCGAGATCAGAGCTTGAACTTGGCCCTGTAAAGTTTGGATCCTTTCGGCAGGAAGAAAGACGCATCAATTTTGAGTCTATCTCTGCTCCTATGAACCTTATGCTGAGAGGGCAGCAAGACAGACTTTGACCAATTGAATGTAATCCCAGGGTAGCACCCAGGGAGATGGTGGCTTTGAGGTTGTCCATTAGTAGATGCCTGGTGGTGGCAGTCAGGAGCCAGTCGTCCAGATAGGGAAACACTTGGAATCCAAGACTTCTCAGGTGAGCCGTCACTACTGCCAAACACTTGGTGAACACCCTGGGGGCTGTGGTGAGACCAAAGGGCAGAGCACAAAATTGGTAATGACTGACTCCCAGGCTGAAGCGCAGATACCTCCTGGACGCCTGATGTATCGGTATGTGATAATAGGCGTCCTTGAGGTCTATGGAGCACATCCAAACATCCTTCTCCAACAATGGGAGAATGGATTGTAACGTGACCATTCGGAATTTGGATTTCGTGACGGATTGGTTCAGTCTGCTGAGATCCAATATTGGTCTCAGGTCCCCTGTCTTTTTTGGCACTAAAAAGAACCTGGAGTAATTTCCTGATCCGATCTGGTCTGTGGGGACCGGTTGGATGACTCCTTTTCTAGCAGCTTTAAAGCTTCTGCGGCTGCCATTTCCCTTTGACTGGGTGGTGGGTCCGGGATTTTTTGGACGGTGGGGTGAGTATATGAATGGGATGGTGTAACCTCCGGCAATGATCGAAGCACCCATCTGTCCTGAGTGATTGACTCCCAGGCTTTTAGGTGCTTGGCAAAACAACACCCGACTGGCTCCGAGCAGCACAGCCGGGCAATCCCTCATGATGTGTGGGAGGCTGAAGAGCCACGAAAGGACTCGCGGTCTCCAGAATTGCGGGGCCCTCTGCCGCCTCTGGGACGGCGTCTCCCAGAAAAATTTCCCGTCCTCTGCCTCTGGAAGGGGAATCTTCCTGCTGTTGGGGAAAAACTTGCGATTTATGGAACCACATCTTCCCCTCCATTAGCCTTGGGTAAGGCCGAAAGGGAGTGGAATAACGGGCACCTCGGCAGATAAAGTTTTTCCCTCTTGCTCACAGCGGTAAGGGTGTCTTTAACCTTCGGTCCAAACAAAGAGGACCCATCAAAGGGAGTCGGCGAAGGAAGACTTGAAGGCCTCCGAACTGACACAAGCGGAGCCAGGCTTGTCTTCGTGAGCCACGCCTGTGCCTGCCGCTCTACCCGCCTTCGGCCGCATAGGAAATGAGCCTCATGGACGAGTTAGAAATTGACGTAAGGATAGCCAACTGAGAGCTAACCGACTGGGCTAGCTGCTCAGGTAGGTTACCGAGAGGAATCTGACAACTCCTTGACCAGATC
Organism: Protopterus annectens; assembly: GCF_019279795.1. Lineage (NCBI taxonomy): Eukaryota > Metazoa > Chordata > Ceratodontiformes > Protopteridae > Protopterus > Protopterus annectens. The sequence continues at coordinate 780,295,638 of NC_056726.1, read as the reverse complement.
CTCTGAAGCCTGGTAAAATGTGCCAAATAATTCAGAGACCTTAAAGTAAAGGCCGCTGAAGTCAGGGTGCGCTTCCGTACCTGTCCATGCTCCTAGACTCCTTATTAGGAGGATGGACGGACGTTGAAGCCTCTGCCACGTCCTGTTGTGTAGCAGATGCCACCACCATGGCATCTACAGCCACGCCTTTAGTGAGGAACTCCTTCTCGTGGGGAGCAGACAAAAATTTATTTGGACGAGAAGGGACTGGTTCCACGGTATCTGGATGTTCCCACGCCCTTCGACAAACTAAATCCAGAAGCTCGTCGAAGGGCGGAGACACCCAGGAGGCGGAGGGCTGAGCCCCAAAGGCCTTGAGGAGCACTGACTCATCAGCAGAGGGGGGTTTGGATATCCAGCCACCTCGTTGTTTGAGGATCTCTAAGATGTCTGCAAATGAGACATCATCCGAGGGCGACTTGGGACCCCTCTGCATCATCAAGATCAGTGTCCGATGTAATAGACTGGGAGTCCACGTGCTTCCTCTTGCACGATCTCTTCCTTGGGGTTCCTCCGAAGACAACTCTGAAGAACCCTCAGGAGGAGGAACCCCCAATGGGGTAACCTCAGGCCCAGGGCTCCGCTGACTACGGACAGGGAACTGCCAAAGACCCAGTCTCCACGCCCAGGGAAGGTGCCGGTAAAGCCGGAGAGATGGCAAGAAGACTTGGCCAAGGCACTCCTCATGGCTCTGAAAGCCGGACCCCAGAATCCTGGGAGTGTCCGGTCCCGAGCCATGATAGCCGACGGAAGTCCCGCAGCGCACCGAGGGGAGGCTCGGAACCGAAAGCATAGGTCCCGAAACATCACCCCCGGGTCCAGCCGAAGAAGTCCGTGTACCAAACTCGGACCCGAAGGCCCAGGTTGGAGTAAGGGTCGGAGCCGACCCTAAGATCTCCACCGGCTCCAACAGCACCTGCTCCGGCGGAGCCAAGCAGTCGGAGGAGGAATGGCAATGGGGTGGGCCAGGGTCATCGGCTCCGAAGCCAACTGGGTCGGAACTGAAACAAATTTTTGGAAGACTGGGGACTGGAACAGTCTTTGGAGCACCCTGTCTATATCAGAATCTGACATCCTCGAAGACCGAGAGGAAACTGAACGGGTTCGAGACGGCCTCTCCAACGGCCCCAAAGGACTAGGGGACCGGCTCCGAGGTGACTCGATGACTATCGGCACCGAAGGAACACACACACTAGATTCCATTGGTGCCGAGGTGGACTTCGGCGCCGAGGAGGAAGTGTCTGAGCGGGCGACCCTTGTCGGCTCCGAAACCAGTGGAGCCGACGAAGGTGACCCGCCTCTCGATGCCCCAGCCATCGGCTCCGAAGCCAGAGGAGTCGAGACTGGTGGCATCGAGGCAGACCGTTCCGTCCTCGGCTCCGAAGTCCTTGGAGCCGAAGGAGAGGCCTGCCTATGTCTTTTGGCGGTCGGATCCGACGGACTGGTCGGAACCGACGCCCTTTTCTTTTTAGCCGGAGAAGGAGAGGATGCCAAGGCTTCTTCAAAAGAAGGTTTAATTAACCCCTTAAGAATCAATTTATTTTTCCTCTCCTGGAGGACCCTTGAGGAAAAAGCGTGACACACGCTGCATGACTCCTGTAAGTGTTTAGCACCCAAACAATACACACAGAGCGAGTGATCGTCTGTGATGGACATTTTGAAATTGCATTTGGTGCATTTTTTGAAGCCCGAAGGCCTAGGATTTTGTGACATTATGGCAAGAATCAGTAACTTGACAGAAAAAAATCACCAACTTTCTGTTTACTGACACTACCTAGTACAGTTATCGCTTAGGTAACAAAATACTAAGGGTACTTCGAAACCCTGTAAGTTTTAGGAGGGTTGAAAGACCAGGAAGGCCCTAGATGAAGGAGACCTAACCAAACTCAACCCAATCACACAACAAAGTCTTTGAAAAACTCCAAACACACACAAAAGAGATAGAATAGCCGTGAAAACAGCTTTTTATGACTAGAACAAGAAATTCCTGACAGAAAAAAGTTAGTAAAATTACTACTTAGCTCAGCCAGCTCGAGACCACGTCTTCGCAGATTAGCGGCAAACGAGATCTGGGGGACTGGTAGTGGTGCATGGGATATAGTAAGCTCAGCCAATAAGAGACTTCGCTCTTTGGCATAAGCGTGCCGAGTCGGAGCCGAGGGATCGGCTCCGAACCCATCAGTCAGAATGTAGGCGAGATAGGATCACATAACATCCTATGTTCCCTCTTGCACTGGTTACCCTTAAATGAATAAATTAATTTGTGCACTGTTACACTTAATATTAAAAGCTGCTTATGACACTGCTCCTTGCAAAAGTATTTACTTCCCTGTCAAACTTCACTTAACTTCAATATATTGCTTGCCATTTTCCCTTTAAATTATTTTTATGATGTTTCTTATTCAAATGACTCAGAGTACATAGGTCAGTCACTTATTGATTAATTTGTCTGCACCAGTAGGTTTACCATCTCCAAATGCAGGCATGTGCTGATGAAAAAAAAAGACAGCCAATAGTTCAATAAATACAAAAAACAGAACATTTCAAATGCTGAAAAACTACATATTTTCATGCTTACAAATTTTAACCTGTTTGCTTAGAAAAAAACCCTTGTCTGAAGCATAAACTAAGAGTATCAGTCTATACTTCCACCTCTGTAAAAACAAGGGAAATTATTATATTTAATACATCTGTATAATGTGATCAATACACACTTATATCCCTCAGCAGCCCAAGATCACAAGATTATGTTGATTAAATCCAGCATTTAACTTGTTACAGTACAAACCTGGATACATTAAAGTCCAAACCAAGTACTTTCTTACTTTAATTTCACTTGCATAATCAGCAATCACTTATAAGACTCATGGATTTCTCATTTTTAAATACCTCTGCATTCTACAGAGAACTACTTTACAATATAACACTCAATTTACTTCAGAAGATTTATTATACATATATTACTAAGAACAACTTTTTTCTTGTATCTTCAGACCCTTCATTGTTCTAAACATTAACAACAAAGACAGAATTTTCCTTTAGAATTTTTCAACCATTTTAACCATTTCAGTCTTTCTTAACTATTTATTCACACACTAACACAGTTCTCATGTCCAGACTACATAAATTAGAAATGGCACTTTACATTTTTCCCATTTATTATCTAATTCCACATTATTGCTGGTCTTCTTTCTTATCATCTTAACCACCCAGGACTGGTCTGTGGTTCAAGTCTAAGGTACTTCTGATTTTTCTAGTCAGTTCTTGGGCTTTTTCTTTCACACAATCATTTTCCTTTGGAACAATGGAAAATGTTTTACTGGCAAGTTCTCTTTATGTGATTTGTTATTGTCAAAAGAATGAGAGGCAAAGCCTCTTTCAGCATGCTGGCTCAGTCATTGTTGTGCAAACATCTTTGTTTCCTCCTTAGCCTGGTTGACATCCAAAAATGTCTTTGATACTCCAGGTAAACGTAGTCTAACAACAGCTGGGTATACACGCTTGACATACCCTGTCTGTAGAGATAAACTCACTTCTTTTCTGCATGGTGTACAGTGAATAATCATTTTCCACATACATTCTTACATTCTATACTTTTCTGTTTTGCACAATTTGTCAGGAGTCGCTCTTTTTTGCTGGTATGACTGTATCCTTAGTAATATAGGTAAAGGTTGCTTTCTCATGGCCAGAATTGGAGCATACACATGCTGTAGCCTTTCAGTTAACAAATCCTGCTGTGGGTTACCAGTCCAGTTGCATATTTGCACTTTCATAAAACAAATATAATCTGTTCCATCCAGTTGCTCTGGTATAGCAGAAAATCTCAGGTATTCACCACCTGCTCTGTCATCTAACCCTACTATTTTTAATCACTTTTCCTTGATATATCTTATATTCAGCGAGTCTTTCCTTCATTTTATCTTCTGATTTCTGCAGCTTTATCAGCTCATCTGAATAACTAGTTAAAGCTTCTTCCATTCTTTCCATACTTTGAACATTTGGCTTTATATATTCCACCAGTGTTTCCCTTTATTTTTAAAAAATCTGAATAAATTTTATTTCCTTTTTCCTCTAGCTTACAGGAAGCAATCTTCAAGACCAGAGCCAAACAGAAAGGAACAGACTGTCCCTTAAGAGGTTACTCTGTTACCCTAAATCTATTATTGACATGGCTGTCCCCCTGGGGGTGTGTGACTAATCCTTGTGGGAAATGTAACTACTGTGAATTCATTGATAACAGTGGTCTCTTTATACATCCTGATACAGGCCTATAGTATACTTTTAGAATTAATGCAGACTGTTTGACATCACATGTCTATTTGAGCTACTGTATGATCTTTAGAGTGTTTTATGTGGGCAGGATGAACAGGCAGCTTAAGGATAGAATTAGAGAGCATCTTTATAGTGTCCACATTTGTTCACCTAATAATGCTGTTTCCAAACATGCTATGGCTGAAGCTGAATCATGTATTCAGGTTTATGGTGATAGATGTGGTTCATCCTAATCTGTATGAGGGAGATACAAATAATTACATGGAAACAAGGGAGGTGAAATGGATAATTAGGTTAAAGGCAGATCATGGTAGGGGACTCAATGAAAATGTTCCCCTTAAACCCATTCTGAAGGGTCACCCACTGAAAGTTTAATATTCTGTTTGAATTTTAGAAGTATTACATTAATGTTTTCTTTTATTATATATGCTTTGCATATATTTTTATATACTTTTTATACTATGTTTGCTGTAAGACATGATATATTTAATGTACACAGAGCTGTGTTTAATTGATTCATTAAGTGGTTCTTATTTATGAAAGAATGACCTTGTTGTATTGATGGGAGTTCTTCCTATAAAATGAGTCTTTGGGATGCATGTTTTCATAAGTCTGATGAAGCTGTTTTGGGAAAGTGCTTACCTCTGTTTTTTATATTAAACTTTGGCTTTTTACGAAGAAATGACTGCTGCTTTACTCTGTTGCTTTACTTTACAGTGTTTGTGTTTTAACATACATCAACAATGGAGCATTAATCTCTTTCTGCAGCTTTTTTGGGATTTTGCTTGTGTTTTGTGTTATGGTGAGAGAGAGCATGGCCCAAGGTATTACTGATATGCCTGAGTTGGATTATAACCCTATGAACCAGAGTGAAATGCCTGTAGTGGGTGGAAACAAACTGATGCATTGCCTTACAAAAACTGGAAATCCACCTATGAACCCTGAGTGTTTGAACGCGATGGAAGCATCTGAATGTGCTGGTGTAGATATTAAAGCATTTACTAAGTCCGTTGATGATCTGAAGCACAATTTATTGAAGTTTAAGCTCCTCCAAGCACAGAGGTTGCATTTTGAAGTGTGCTTGGAATGTCAGATTATTCCGAGAGGTCTTCAAATCCTCAAAATGCCCACGTACAGTGAGCAATACATGGAGCTGCTAACCCAATGGCAGAAATTGAACCTGGAGGTAAGTACAAAGTATATTAAGCTACTCAGTGACTTTTTTAAGCCAGAAGATCTTTTGGCTAGTAGAATAAGGCAGCAGCAGTCCGCTCTGTATGAGCGGTTTCCAGAATGTTTAGTAGACACTAACATAGATAGAATTGTTGTCATTGTAATGCTGTATGAAAGGAAGCTTTTGCATCAGAAACACCTCAAAAGAGAAAGAGACATGAATGATTATAAGTTGGGCCATATATTCACTTGGCCAAGAATGACGCAAGTCAATAAATTGAATGTGCATGAGGCTTTTAATGGGGCGCAAATTGAATCAGAGAAAGTTTGTGCAAGTAATGATGCTAACTCATGCCAACCTGAGGAAGGGACTTTACCTGTGATTGAGACTGTTATTGCTTCCACTAATGCTCAGGTTAACAGTACTGTTACCCCTTCGTGTACATTACCATTAGGTAATGATGTTAGGAGGAAGGTATATCCTATGAATAGTCACGGTAGCACTAATAGCCATGGGGCTGACAAGAACATTGGGTCTGTTAATTTCCCTTTACCAATAGGCCAGGTGAGGCGTCCAGACAGGAGCCAGTCCAGGACCAGGGGGAGAACCAAAAGGAAACTATCTATGGAACCCGGTGCCACCCAGTTATTGAAGAAAATGTGGAAGAAAACAGAGACATGAATGGAATATTTTGAACAGGTCATTGACCATTGATGAACATAATCTACTTCAAAGGGGAATTTAATTTACTACTACTCAGTGTAGCAATTTGGCTGATATGATTATTGATTTAAAGTTGTTTTTGAGAAATTTGTGTTTGAGAATTGAGTTTGGTGGTATGTCAACTAATCCTAACAATTTTAGTTTTAAGTGGCCAAGTTTGTATATGCCCAATATGCACCCCTTGGTTGAGGCCTTTGGTAAACTGGTTGAGAATGATTTGCATGCTTTAAATATTGGTAAAGAAGCTTTTTACCTGTAAAGAAACATTTGAATCTCAGTTTTACTGAGCGGTTAGCTTTGGCCAATTTGCAGAAGGATAATACCATAACTATTAGACCAGATGACAAAGAGGGCTCATTAGTAGTTATGGACAAGGCTTTTTATTTTGACTCTATGAAACATATGCTACAGGATACTGACTTTTATAACATTGTTGATGCTGTTTTCATTGATGGTTTGAAGCTGAGTATGTATAAAGCTTTGAATGTTTGTTTGCATACTATGGTTATTACTTTAGATTTATTTAATTATTTTTTAGTTGAGAATCCACTCATTCCTGTTATACAGGGCCTTCCTTAGATACACAAGGATGGCCAAAACCCCCCTATGAGCTCTTTCATTGCAGGTCGCAATTGGTGTATGAAACCTTTTTCATTGTTTGTTGAGAAGAAGTGCCGTAGTTCTGGATACTAATATATACCTCTTGCAAGACTCCAAGCAGTTTCTAGGTGACCTTTATGGTTATACTGTAGGCCTACCACCCTCTGTTGATTATTGTTTGGTCACCATGGATGTTCAATCTTTGTTCACGGTGATTCCGAATGATTTTGGCTTGGATTGTATGAAGCGTTATTTGGTCAAATATAGTAGCTATGATGGCTCGTTTATTGATCTACTATGGTTTTGCATGGAGATTATTCTTGATAATAATGTCTTCATGTTTGATGGTACTTTCTACTTACAGAAACATGGTGTGGTTATGGGCACATCCAGTGCCAATAGCTACGCCAATATGATGATGGCCATGTGGGAGGAGGATTATATGATATGTGCAACTAGTTTTAAGACTCATGTCCTTTTCTATAGATGTTTTGTTGACGACCTGTTTTTTCTATGGGCAGCTGGTGAGCTTGAGTTAAATAACTTTCATGAACAAATTAACAGTGTTACCCTTTTTTGAAGTTTACTATGACATCCTCTAGAAGGGAGGTTAATTTTTTTTAGATATCATTGTGAATAGGCTGGCTGATAGAGAACTTGATACTAGCATCTACAGAAAGACATGTTATAAGAATATCCTCTTAAATATACATAGCATGCATCCTAAGCATGTTTTCAAGAACATAGTCAGGGGCCAAGGGATTATAGCTTCTAGACTTAATGCCTCAGACGTAGGCTTTGAGACAGAGATGTGTGATCTCAGACAGAGATTATGTATGAGGATATGGTTTAAATGAGATCAGAGAGTTGGATATGATTCTTGGTTTGAGAAGTACTGTGAGAAGACCCTATTTCTCTCACAGACCATCAGTTGATCAGGTTAATAGGTCTGTATCTGGTAGACTTACTCCAATGACTCTCTCTTACACCTCAGATATTGGAACAATATCACATATTATTAGGAAACACTGGGGTATTTTAACATCTGATCCCAGCATCAGTAGCTGGTAGGAACTACACCTAGATTCTATTATAAGAAGAGAAAGTCCCTTAAGAGATTACTCTGCTACCCTAAATCTAATATTGATGTGGCTGTTCCCCTGCTGTTTTGTGAAAGTGCTTACCTCTGTTTTTTATATTAAACTTTGGCTTTTATGAAGAAATGGTTGGGGTGAGTCAACTCTTGCGGATGTGAGATCAGTTCCGGAGTTAGATCCAGAATCCAAAGGCTGGCATACTAGGTGAGGCCAAAGGAAGGGAAACCAAATTTGTCATGGTCCGTAAGGGGCAATGAGGATTACCTTGCTTCTCAGATGAAGGGCCTTCTTTAGAAAAAAGGGGAATCAAGGGGATGGAAGGAAAGGCATACAGAAGTCTTGTGGGCCAATCGTGTATTAGAGCATCCCTCGGGGATTCCCCCTGTGGGGGGATTAGGGCAAAGTAGCTGCTGCATTTGTAGTTTGCTGGGGATGTGAAAAGATCACAGCAGGGTTGGCCCCAGCAGCTGAAAATCTTCACCGCCATGACTGGATTGAGGGACCACTCGTGAGGCAGTAGCATACATCTGCTCAGCTTGTCTGCAATCACATTGGAAATCCTGGGAATATGCATTGCTATCAGAAAGCAGTCGGAAGCTATTGCCCATTGCCAAATTCTCATGGCCTCTCGACATAACAGTTAGGACTTGGCTCCTCCTTGTTTGTTGTTGTACTAGACTACTGACATGTTGTCAGACTGTATAGCAATTGTCTCTGATGGAAAGGTGGATTGAAATGCTTGCAATGCTAGAAGCACTGCCCTCAGTTCTAGGACATTTATATGTAGGTTGGCCTCTATGTCTGACCATGTGCCTTGGACAGCCTTCCCCTGGTAAAGCCCCTCGCACCCTATCAGGGAAGTGTCCATGGTCACTGTGGCCCCGAACTGATGTGGGCAAAAGGGGTGACTCCATAACTCTATGTCTGGCTTCATCTACCACATTAAATCCTGTTTGGATCATTGAGTTATATGTATTTGAAAGGACATAGGATTGTGCAAGGGATACCACTGTGTCAGTAGAAGCCATTGGAGAATTCTCATGTGTAGTCTTGCTAAGGGCACTGTGGTAATTGATGCTGCTATGGAGCCCAGAAGTTGAAGAACCACCTGAGCTGAGACTAGGTTTTGACAGAGTATCACCCAGATTTGGGATCTCATCCTGTGTAATCTGTGATCCTGAAGAGAGACTAGGCAAGCATGCATATTGAAAATTGCTCTTATAAATTCCAATGTTTGAGAGGGGATCAAGTTGCATTTTCTTCAGTTTATTGAGATTCCTAGGAATTCTGCTAGTGTGAGAGTGTAGTTTAGAGCTATCTCCAGTAGACGCTTGGTGGGGGCAGTGAGGAGCCAATCGTCTAAATATGGAAACACCCGGAATCCTTGAAGTCTCAAGTCAGCTGTTACCATTGCCATACACTTGGTGAAAACTCCGGGGGCTGTAGAGAGTCCGTAACCATCCAAAATTTTTCCTGTTTGACAAATTTGTAAAGGATGCTAAGAATCAAAATTGGTCTCCAGTTCCCTGTCTTTTTTGGCACTAAAAAAAATCTTGAGTAGAATCCAGATCCTATCTGGTCTGGTGGGACTGTTTGGATGACTCTTTTTTGAAGCAGCTTTTGTATTTCTTGAACTGCTCTTTCCCTTTGACTGGGTGGAACATCGGGAATTTGTCTTGATGACTTTGGATAAAGATAGAATGGAATGTGCTAACCTCTGGTTATGATCCTCTTCACCCAAGTGTCTGTAGTTATTGTTTGCCAGCCAGGAAGGTATAGGGAGAAACATCTCCCAATTGCTTCCAGAGGAAAGCAATCAGGCCACTTTTCAGGAGCAATGATAGGGCTGTCCAGAGAAAGAATCTCTGGACCCCTGGTTACGCAGACCCCATCTGCCTCTGTAGGGGTGCCTTCTGGATGAGTTAGCCCCTCTGCCCTGGGGAATAAACTTGCCATGTGTGTCACGGAAAGGACCCTGAGATTTCTTGTGCCACATATTTCCACTCCTCTGGTTCCTAGAGTAGGGACGTTGAGGGGTGGTAAAATATATGCTCATGGCAGACAGGGTCTTGCAGTCCTTCTCACACCTGGTCAATGTGTCTTTTACTTTGGGGCCAAAAAGAGAAGAAGCTTCCACTGGAGCATTAAGAAAGGAAGACTTAAAAGGGTCCACAAAGTCACATAGGCACAACCAGGTGTAATATCTCATGACAACACCTGAACCCGCCACTCTAGCTGCTCCTTCAATAGCATGGGAAATCAAACACATGGAGGAGTTGGATATGGATTCCAGGGTAGCAAGCTGCAAGGCAACCTTGTCATGTACCTCATCAGAAACTGCTCCTGCTAAGGTTTCTGAGAGGTTTGGAGACTAGGTCTCTTTGAAGCCTAGTGAACTGTGCCAGATAGTTCAAACACCTAACAGCAAAGGTCGATGACACAAAGATCCACTTCCCTAACCTGTCCACTGCCTGAGACTTAGTGCAAAACACAACAAAACTGAAGACTTGAGAAAACACTGAAAAAATAGGAACTCAGTGAAAGACTGCGAAATTCTTTTATTTCTGCTTCTGGCACCTTGGCTCAGTGCCTTCAAGGAATGCTATACCATATCTGCAAGAGTCCTTTTATACAGGAATGAGTGAAAACATTTAACACATAATCAACCAATTAACATCAATGAGACCCAATGAAACACCAATAAATATACCCCCAGCAACAGGACATGAAAAGTGAAGAGAAACAGCATATTAACACAAAAAACATTCATCAAATTGTGCATCATACCCACACCCTATACTACATTTCAAAATGTATTAAAACATCAAAAAATAAAAATTGAAAATTAAAAATTAACTTCCAAGTTCATTCCCATGGGATGTGAGGTTCTAAAGTTGACAATGAACCTTGTTTCCAATTGCAATCATTTCTGAGTGAAAACACTCCCAGTGTATTCTTCACATTGCGGTCTAGCTAACACCCCAAAGAAAAAAAACTATCAATGGCACCATTATGTGTTGAACAAAAATGTTGGGCTATGGGGCTGTCCATCCTCTCATTCTTGATGTCCCCAAGTGTTCCAAAATTCTCAATTTAACCTTCCTTTTTGTCTGTCCCACATACCAATCGATAGGAGAACATCCACAGCCCAAAATATATACCACCCCATGGGAACCACAATCAAAATGGTGCCTAGCTACAAATTTTCTTCCATTGATGTAAGTTCCATGTAAATTTCTTATCTATCTACACACCCTATATCTACCACATGGAAAAGATCTTATCTCACCAACCTCTTGCTTGGTTTCTCTTAAATTTAAAAGCTTCTTAAGATTCAGAAACCTGCCGAAAGAGAAAGTAATCCTGTTGGGAAAAAGTCTTCCATTGAGTTCCTAGTTTTTCAGTGTTTTTTTGCTGCCTGAGACTCCCTGTTTGGGGGATGGACAGTCTGGCTTTCCTCAGCAAGCTCCTTCCTAGTGGCAGCTGCCACCACCATAGCATCTACAGGAAGACCCTTGGACCAGTGTGGGTGTTGCTCGGGAGGGGATAAAATCTTGTCTGGACTCTTACATACACACTGCATGATCAGTTGTACCAGCTCATCTGCAGGCAGGGTCACCCAGGAAGTAGAGGATCGAGCACGAAAAGCCTGCAAGAATACAGACTCCTCGGAGGAAGGGGTTGGTGGACTTCCAGTCACCCTGCTGTTTCAGGATTTCCAGGATGTCTCCAAAGGAGACATCATCAGGGGGCAACCATGGGGACCCCTCCCCTTCATAGTAGTCTGTGTGCTCAGTGAGGGACTCCTCAGGGGTGTCCATGTGCTTCCTCTTGCACATCCTCTTACATGGTACCTCTTCAGCAGAGGCTTCTGAAGAGGACTCCGAAGAGGGGGCACTCTGCAGTAGGGCATGTTGAGGCTCTTGTGCTCAATGTCCCGAGGTGATGGCTTGTGTCAGCTGCAGCTCAGAGGAAGGACATAACTGGTACTCTGACTCTGATGGTTTGCCTGCAGAGGCAAGGGCCCTCTCCATTGCCTGGAAACCGGACCCACCCGAAGAGGGATGGGAGCCCGGAACTGAGAAGGACAACCTTGAAAATGGGGTCACACCCCACTCCAATGGGCCTGGTCTCAAGGATGGAGCCCCAAGAGGACTAGGTACTGTTAGGACTCCCTGAACCATAGATGGCACCGTGGAAAAAATTGGCACTGTATTAGGTGTCACGGTGCCCACAGTCCAGTCACGATCCTGAGAGAGGCTCGGCTCAGATTGAACCAAAGGCAAAAGGGTTCGCTCTGGAACCACAGTGAGGTCCACCAGCAGAACCAAAGCAATGGGTACTGAGAAGGACATCAGTGCTGGGGACTTTGATGCCTGCACAGATGTCACAGAAGGAGAATATGCTGGAGTCCTTGGAGACAGACTTCCAACTCCTAAAGGGAGGGGAGGTTTGTAAGGTGTTGTAATCCCCCTTGCTGTCAGCAGCTGATCCACAAGACGCACCACATCCAGTTCCAAGAGGCTCCTGGTTGATTGTGTCAATATCCCCGATGGGGAGTCAGGTCATTCTAAAAAGGGGCTAAACTGCTGCCCAAAGAAGGGCGGAATGGTCTATCGGCACCGAGGTCTCATGGGTGGAGACATGTGTGGAAAATGTGTCTGGAACTGAAACACCTAAAGCAGATACTGTAGGAAGGCTTGGTGCCAGTCATGGTTGGTGCCATGGACCGTGGTCAGTGCTGGGGTCAGAATTACAGAGGATGACACCGAGGCAGAAATCACTAATTTGGGCAAGGTCAGTGCCGTAGACATAATTGGTGCTGTGATTGGTGCCGAAGACACAATTTTTGAAGACAGCACCGTGGGCAGTACCAAAGGGTGTGCCATGGAAGTCATTTTAGGGCCTGAAGCCGAAGAAGTCAGTTTTGGTATCTTCTGTCTAGGTTCCTGTTTTTTATCACCAGAAGGTGGTCCCTTTTTATGTTCTTTACTAGGAGGGGGTGAGCCCTCCGACCCAGAAATAGCCTCTGAGAAGGGTGTTTTAAGGAGACCCTTCAAAATCAATTTAATCTTTCTCTCATTAAGGGTTCGAGAGCTAAACCCTCTACAAATGGAGCAAGGAGGCTTAACAAACAGATGAGAAACATCCAGACAATACACAGAAGAGACGTGGATGTCCGAATTCAGCATTTTGCAGCCACACTGGTCACATTGTTTAAATCCAGAAGCTCCTTTCTTTTCTGACATGGCGAACAATTAAAATTATCAACTATCACAATAACAAATATAAAAATAGTTACAGGAAAGTTTTTTTTTTTTTTTTTTTTAAAGAAAGAAAGCAAGAAAGGGAAAGGGGAATACCAACAAGGGTATTAAAAAATACCTCAAGGGTAAGGTAAAGAGAAAGGGAGAGAGAAAGGGCCTGTGCCAACAATGGTACTTAAAGATTACCTAAACGGTAAGAAAACAGTGAGACAACAACAGTAGTAGAGTGGGTAAAAACTAATGATAAGTTAAAGAAATATATTAAAGGTTTGAATACTCTGAAATACAAGAAAAACTGGACATTTTCAAAGTACTTAGCTGAGAGCTGGCATGACACAGCTTTATGGCTACATGGCAAACGAGATCTAAGGTAACAGGGAGAAGGGCACTGTGGGTAAAAGCTGAGCTCAAGAGTTTTTTGGCTGGCACGAGGTTGTTATAGGGCCGACTCGGTTCCGAGGACAGAACTGACACCCATCAGTAAGGAATGAATGAAGATTAACATCAGATCACAGCATTCTGTATTCAGTCTTGGACCTGACAATGACTAGAAGATCCATTCACCACATCTGCCTTGCTCTTATGTAAGTTAACTAGGATATAATAATTCTCTTAGAGTCAGTCAGGAATACAGTGAAGCATAGTTTAGATGTTTTTCTTTATTTATTTGAGACTGTCCTGCAATGTTTTAAATATTTCCTGTGGTTTTGAACTCTGATGTCACTGTGAATATATACTGAGTATTTTCTTGTTCTTTTATTATTTATTATTAAATATATTTAATCCTTTCATTGTGACTGATCTTTGTAAGACATATTTAAGTTTTGAGAGTACTTGCATATTTATTTGTTGACACTGTGGGCCACTCCTAATAGCCTTGTTCTTGGTCAAACTACCATTTGTATTAATATTACTATTTCACAGTAAGATTGGACACCCTTTTTTAAGGGCCTTAAAGTAGCTGATAAGGAGTTGCCTGGTAGCAGTGATAACTTCCTTATATATAGTTGACAGCTTGCTAAGTAATTTATAATGAATAGTTTAAATAATATTAAATAATATACTATGAATAGTTGAAATAAAATTGTTAATATATATTTTATAAAAATAATAATATTGTGAATAGTGTTTAGGGTTAAATGTTAGAATAATGACAAATTATAGTAATTATTGTTAATTAAATGTAATTGGATTATTGATGGTTTTTTGGAATGTATTTAAGACAGTTACATTTTGTATGATTTGTCCGTTGAAGGCAAGTAGCCAAGGTACCAGATCTTGAAGTAAAAGGATACCTATCAGTTCTACCCTGTTGTTGGTGTTTTTTTGAATAACTTCCTTATAGTCTGGGCAAAAGTGGGGCATCACTAGTAACATTGTGCCAGCCTTTCCCAGGTGTTTGTGTGTGTGTGTGTGTGTGTGTGTGTGTGTGTGTGTGTGTGTGTGTGTGTGTGTGTGTGTGTGTGTAAATCAAACCTCAAAGAGTGTGTGTGTCAGCTACTTGCGCAGGGACACCAAGCACTAGTTGGACAGAGAGGGTGTTGGAGGTCTTGGCTTGGCCACTCAGCTGAGATCTCAACTCTATAGGTGCGGCAGTGGGGAGTCTTACTGGAGATCTAGAGAAAGAGGGAGAAACCAGCCCTGGACTTACTGTGGTCTCTGCGTGCTCTTAAAGGAAATTGCACTTGAGGTAGAAAGCTGCATTTGGAAATACTGTGTGTGCACCTGTCATTCTCCCAGTGTACATCCCCTACTGGTGCCAATGGTGAGGACTGAGGCTCCTTGATTACTGGTCCAGTGGTGGGTCATCACAGCCTTATTGCTTTCTTCTATTCTGTATGTTGTGGTATATTTTCATTACATTGTGTTTTAATTGTATCGTGTTTTCTATTGCATATTAAAACAAGGTAAGCAAACACAACTGTGTCACTTGGGAGTCACACGCAAATGTTTAAATTGTCCCCACCTCTCACCTTCATGTTGTTAAGTTTTTAAACTTATTGCTCCTCTAGTTGCCACCTCCTTATTTTTAATTTAAACACATAATTCCTTCCATCTCCTCTTTCACTGGCTATTGTCACTAACCACATCATCATCATTTTGTAAAGTCACTCTCCCTTCAACTATTAAAATTTATTGGCCCTCCCACTGTATTCCAAAGAGACAGATTACTAAGTGCCCATCCCCATCTAATCTATCTTGCTCTTTTAAAATGAGTGGCTCTCCCCTTAGACTGAGATTGACAGTTGGTATAATGGTTAAGGTGCTAACCTCATAGACACAAAGTGCAGGGTTTAATTCTTACCTTTGGGCTGTAAAATTTAGCTAGGCTTAAAATGACCTGCAAGGGAAGATAGCCTTGTACTATCCTATAAACCTATGAACCTGGGAGTGTTACAGAATCCTGAGAGCCCAAAATCCTGAAAGTTCAAAATACTGAAAACACAAAATCCTAAAAACACACAGGATACCAACACTTACTATATTCCAGCACAAGTACATACAGAAACATATTACCCTTCAACTATATGCAGGGTGGCAAGCCTCCCTGCACCCCCCATGTGGGGGCTGTGCCCCCCAAACCCCCTGATACTTAAATATATCACCTCCAAGATTGCACTTCACTACATTAAGCGCAATCTTGGAGTTGATATATTTAAGTAGCAAGGGGTGTGGGGGAATGCGCCCCCACATAGGGGGTGGAGGGGGGCTTGCCCCCCTGCTATTGGAGAACAGTAATATAGTTTGTATTTTATTTGTTTATGTATGTATTTGTGCTGGAATATAGTAAGTGTTGGTATCCTGTGTGTTTTCAGGATTTTGAGTTTTCAGTATTTTGAACTTTCAGGATTTTGAGCTTTCAAGATTCTGTAGCGCTCCCATGAACCTATAACACTTGAATTAACTCATCTTTTATATCCAGCTGCTTAGTGCACACTGCATCTCTTGAGATAACGACATATTTTCCATCTTACCTTTAACATTTGCAGCATCTAATCCAAGACCACCAATCAGTGGAGAGCCCGGATTCTGCCTCTCAGTAGTAATCTTGGGATTAGTCCTGTTTTGCTCCTGATGAAAAAAGGAGCCTAGGGACATTATTTCCTGGAGACTGCAGATCACCAAAAAGCCTGATAACTGCTTCATAGGTGCTAGTTTCGAATGTGTGCTACTGTGTTGATCCTGGTGAAAGAAGGAGCAGGAGCACTGATTCCTGACTGTGTCTGATTGGGCAATGAGTGTCTGTATGGGACCTTCCTGACTGGGCTGGTTGATATGCAAGACAATTTACCAGGAAAAGGCTACAACAAGTCTACAGACCCTGCATCTTATGGGACAATACCATTGATCACCAAAGAGCCTGTGGCCTGCTTATTATCTTGGGATTACAGCTACTGTTTTGCTTTTGGTGAGAGAAGAAGCAAAAGAGCATTGTACCCCAACAGCATACAGCTATGGTGAGACTAGCACTAGTAGTTGCCAGGTAGGCCCCAATTAGGTGAATCCCCACTATTTATCATTCTTGACAAAGCTAATTATTTCTTTTCAGTATGCATTGCTTGATTAGTTACTGCCTAATCTAACTTCAGAATATCTCAGTAAATTCTTCATCCATAAATTGTCAGAGCTTACTTTAGTAGTTTCCCCTCAAGTGTTCGGCAGTGCCCTGTACAGATGCAGGAACTCTGAACTGAAATGTTTTTCCTGTAAAAGCACCCTTGAAATTTCACCAATACCTAGATGCACACAGGGCAATTAGTTTTGCACAGTGACAAGCACTACCTCCAGGAATGCAAATCAGATACTCTTGACTTTACTCTATATTCTCACAACAACTATCTAATCAATAAAAAAGTGCCTCTTGCCATGGATATGAACTTTCCCACTATCTCCGTTGCCAGCTTGGTGGATATGTGCATCCTGAAGCAATGCAGAAATTGTCTAATGTTTACAGACAACCAGCTAATTCTCAAAATTATATGGTATGTGAGAGATGTGTTTACACAATGTCACTAGAGGCAAAGCTCTCACATAAAAGCACTCCCAATGTCAGTCAGGTTGTTAGTAGTATACAGCCTGCACCCACCACACACACAGCACTATGCAGATACTTAGACCCAAGTATGCTGAGGCTTTTAAATGTAACCTTCCTAAATACTAAAGACATCCTAGACAAAGCACACATAACAAATACCCTCAGCAGCCCCAATGCACTCTTTCAAAACAACAATCACATCAGCAAATACAGCCACATCTTATGGAGCCTCTACCTCTAAGTCCATAAGGCAAGCCAACACACAACCCAACATTCTGGTCATTGAAGACTCCATTATGAGACACACTGATATCCTTCTCACTAGGCTGATTAAGGAGAAAGTCAAGGTCAGTTGCTTATCAAGGGCCAGGATCCACCATATTACACACGTACTCAGGTCATTGGATAACAAGTACTAATATGACTCAGTCATAGTCCATGTGGGTGTAAATGACCAGGGATGTACTTTTGTAGACTATATGAAGACATACATCATGGAGGTCTTGGAATATGTGCTCCAAGCTGGTATAAGCCTGACATTGAGCAGCATTCTACCTTCTCCAAAGATGATGCCACAATATAAACAAAAAATGACTGACTTTAATAATTGGCTTAGTTTCTGGTTTCATTCTGAGGGGGTGCAGTATGTGTCAGCATGGAAGGAGATGGTCAGCAGATGATGATGCTTTGCCATGGATGGTCTGCACCTCTCTCCTCTAGGCTTTTGAATATTAGCTAAAACATTGTCATCCCTCCTAGTGCCTTTTTAGGTAATGCCAAACTGAAAACACTTATATCATTGCAAATCAAAACCAAGAAAATCTAAAGGCGTTACTGGTCAGTGTTAGGAGTCTAAACAAAAACTCCACTCCCTACAAGCTCTCCTCACCCTAGAGAGTGCTGATGTCTGTGCAGTCGTGGAGACATAGTTTAAAGCTATGGAGAGCACTCTGGCAGTGCAAGGCTATAATGCCTTTCAAACATTCAGACCAGCTACTACACACGCAGGGACTAAAGGTGGAAGTGTCTTGAGCTACATATAAAATAAATATACAGCAAGGCTGGTCAAACAGGACAGTGCACTTGAGCTTTTCCATGTTCAAATCACCATAGACAAAATCCCATACTACTTCCTTGCAAGCTCTACAACCCCTCTATGATCCAGTAAACCCATACCACATGTATTTAAGCTTACTGGAAACACTCACCATCCAACCCAATACCATATTTATGGGTAACTTTAATTATCCCACTATTAACTGGGAATCATATATGACACTAAACATGCAGGCACAGAGATGTCTGGATTTTGTAAATACAAACTCCCTGGACCAGATTGTCAATATGCCAACAGGGGTGCAAACATACTGGATATAGTCTTCACTAATATGGGAAAGTGCTGCACACCCCTAGTGTAATGTCCTCTTTGGTGAGGTCAGACCACAAAACATTTTCCTTTGAACTAAAAATAAAACCCAGAACGTCTGCTAACACTGGAATATTCAAAAACTACTTTAAGGCTAACCTCCTACTATTAAGTAATAACCTGGCAAAATTTCAAGCCCCCTTAAACCCCGACAACACTGTTGCCTACACTGAACTGTTCACAGAAACCCTATACAAGCATATTAATAGATGAATAGAGGCAGCAGTACCCACCATGAATAAGTATAGAACTAACTCAAAAAACAAGCCACCCTGGTGGAATCAAGACATTAATAGGATGTATAACAGTAGGAAGAAAATCATGGCAAAAATGAGGGGTTGTAGCACCCAGCAGGATAAAAGCACTCTCATCAAACTAAACAAACAACTCAGAGGACAAATAAAGTCTACCAAAGCCAAATGTGAAGTAAATTTGGCCTGACAGACCAAGGACAATCACAAGACATACCTTAGCTATGTCCACAACCTCAAAGACAATCCACAATTGTCTGCAGAGCACATTGCTAATGGAATCACCCATACTGAGCTAAAAGATACAGCAAACGTACTGGTAGACAAATTCTTCTCTAACTCTACCCTTCACTACCCACTAGCCTCCCCTCAGGAAATACCTATACCTTCAAATATACCCCCTCATCACTAGGGAAGAGGTCCTCAATACTCTCTCTAAGGCCAACAACACCGCATTGATGGGCCCTGTCAACTGTCAATATCTCAGGCTGCTTTCTAAATAGCATGAAACATGACCTATCAGGAAATTTGGAATCACTATTTAACCATAGTCTCCAAACAGGCTTCATGCTTCACAAATGCAGAGGAGCAGCCTTCATCCCTCTGCATAAAGGCAGGTCATCAAAAGATCCTAGGAACTACAGGTCACACTAGTCTCATATACAAAGCCATGGAAATAATTATAAAAATGATCAATAATGACACAGAAAACCTCCAGAAACTGGGCCCAGCACAGTTTGGTTTCATCAAGAGCAGGTCAAGCCTACTCAACCCGGTGGACGTTTTTGAGAAAGTCACTAAAGCAATGGATAAGGGCAAAATGGTTCACACTGCCTACCTTGACCTGGTCAAGGCATCTGACACAATAGCTCACTCAGACATTGTTGACAAACTCAAGAAGTTAGGTATAAACCCTTATGCCATCTGGTGGATAGCTAGCTAGTTCACAGACAGGACCAAGGAAATTAGATTAAGGAGTCCACTTTTACAAAGAGGCAGGTTATTAACAGAGTCCCCCAGGGATCGGTCCTAGGACCGCTCCTTTTTGGCATCTACTTCTCTGAAGTCAAAGACAATGTCAAAGGCCTCTGGCCAACCAAATTTGCAGACAACTGCAAATTAAGGGTAGTCATAGAATCCCCCACTGACACTAATGTTTTCTAAGAAGGGCTGACACAGAACAAATAACTGGTGTCAGAGCCATGGATTAAAACTAAAAACTAGGAAATGAATAACAGTATCCTTTGGGAAGTCAGCCACTCCTGGTAACTATCATATTGATAAAAACACCTCTAAAGGTCGACCCAGTAGTGAAGGACTTGGAGACTCATATAGACAGTAATCTAGCTTTTGGCCATCACGTGTCTATGGCAGTGAGCAAATCATTCTATGTTCTGAAACTTATAAACAAAGGTATGGCATCTAGGTCTAAGGAGGTTATTATTCCATTGTACACAGCATTCATCAGACGTATCATTTTTTTAAACCAAGAAACATCTTTACTGAATTATCACTTATGACACAAGGAATCATAAATTTATGAAAATGAAAACAAGCCAGATTGACATTTTCATTTGCAAATATTATGCATAATATATAATTTTAATTTTCTAAACAGTTATTGTCAATCAGACATGACATAGCTCATTCAATTCCTGCCTTCTCTTAAACCTCATTCTTCCTCCAAAACATTATTCTGTGTGTATTGTTCCTACAATTACCATTTTTTTTCTAAGTAATTTGTTCCTACCCTTTTCTAAAGATCCCATGTCCATTTATTTTATCTCTGTTACTAAATTCATAACTTCTAGTACAGTTTGTTTAGAATTTGATTTCCATTTCCAGTCATCAGAATTAAACTCAGCAAGGTCTTACTGTGTCTAGGCAATTCTGAATCTGTATCACAGCTCAAAGCAAATATTTTCCTTAGTTACACCAATTTGCTCACCCAGTATTTCTGACAGAGTAGTCTGGAGGGAATTGTTATGAGTCTGCCAACTCATTACACTCCCCAAAAATATGTTCCCGATTACCTCTTTCTTCCCCATCACACCTCCAACATTTGCAATCTACCTGAGGAAAAAATCTTTGGATTCTGCTTGGGGTATAAAAATACCTATGTAAACACTTTCAATCAAAAATCCTAAATCTTCCAGACTTTGTTACATATTTAGGAGCCATACATATATCCTTCAATTGTTTCTTTATGAATTGCTTATCTGGTCTTTCTTCCCAGTCCTTTCTAACTTCCTCTAATTGATTCCTATAGTTATCATGCAGTATTTTGTACGTCCTACCAATTATCCCTTTTTTACCAGCAGCTTCAATTCCAGATTCTACTAAAAACTCTAACACTTCTGGCCTTTCACTTAGGAATCCCCCTATTTCTTTATCTTTGCCTATACTCTGATATGAATCCCTGATAGGGAAGGCAATCTCTAACCTGCACTCCAAATGTATTTTGGCCTCTTCCCATTTTATTACCTTTCCATCTCTAAGTACTTGCTCCTAATATAATAGCTTTGTTTGTTTGCCAGTTTTCTCCAGTAAATTCCAGCCCTCTCTTGCCTATTCTCTGTACACATAATTGCAATCATCCCTATCAGTAGACTCTCCTTTCTCCATTCCCATGTTAGCTTAGTTCTTAGAATACTTTGATACTTTATGAATATAATATTCTGCACAGTTATTGTTATTTTCCTTAAGGATCTGCATCCAAGATTCCAGACTCTCTTTATTTCTTGAGCTTCCCCTTGTTTTATCATTACCCATTTCCACTTTTATATATAGCTTTCTACTTGTGCTAGTATAGGAGCTTTAGCTGTGTAGTTCTGAAATACCCCTTCAAGTTACATAATCCCAAACCAGTTTTTTCCGTCTTAAGGTTCAGTCTGTCCTACTTGACTCTTGCCCTCTTCCCTACCCAGATAAAATCCTTCAACTCTTTATTAATTGCTGTCCACAAATTCTCCTCTGGTTGATAAAAATAATCCTGACCTGTGTATAAAACTAAAGGGACTAAAACCATTTTCACTGCTTGTATCTGCCTGGTTCCTCTGTTCAAGCAGAACCAAGAGAAACCCTGCCACTTTAATTTCAGCCTCCGATCCCTCATAAATCATCCTAATTAACCTTCTTATTGTGTCAGGGATTGCAAAGGTTCCCATTGCTCTACTCATAAAATCCCAGCTTATTCTGCTGAATGCTTTCTCTACATCAAGACCCAACAACAATGGTGGTATTTTCTTACATTCTGTTTCCCTCCAGATCATCATTATTCTATTAATGCTGTCAAATGTTTGCCTCCCCTTCAGAAAAACAAAACTGTATTGATCCATGTCACTTTTGGCATCAAAATATGTACATATACATACACATATACATATATGCATACATATATATATATATATATATATATATATATATATATATACATAGATATATATGGGTCTGCCTCGACCCAACAAAATTGCATTTCAACAAAATGTAATTAGGCAACCCCTTTTTCCTGAAACTGCATTTTTCTGAAAATGCAGTTTTGCGAAAAATCAACTAAATGGAAAAAAAAACACACACAAACACAAAAAACACAACGCAACACTAACCACATGTATGCAGGGGGGCAAGTCTCCCTGAATCCCCCACACCCCTGCCACTTATATATTCTCACTCCAAGATCACACTAGAGTGGAGAAAAGGGAATATTCCCTTATCCCTGCTTTGCCATAATCTAAGCAACAGCCTCCGTTGCTGTTCGCTATGTTTTTTCGCAAAACTCCATTTTTGGAAAAATGCAGTTTCAGGAAAAAGGGGTCACCGAATTACCTTTTGTTGAAACCTAATTTCATTGGGTCAAGGTAGACCCATAAACAACGACAGCCAAACCTCCACACCACAAACACTAGTAACCACTAAGGCAAACCAGGTGAATTCACACTGTGCTTTATTAAAAAACAACTACAGCAGTAGACAACTGTTGAGCGCTTTCATCCACCATGGGACTTCATCAGAACTACTATTTAAATGGTGTGATTTTTCAGTGTCAGTAGTTCTGATGAAGTCCCATAGTGGATGAAAGCGCTCAACTGTTGTCTACTGCTGTAGTTGTTTTTTAATAAAGTGCAGTGTGAATTCACCTGGTTTGCCTTAGTGGTTATATGTATATCTACATATATATGTGTGTGTGTGTGTGTGTGTGTGTGTGTGTGTGTGTGTGTGTGTGTGTGTGTGTGTGTGTGTGTGTGTGTGTGTTTTCATGTTCTCCCTATGTCTGCCTGGGATTCCTCCAACCTTCAAAAAACATGCTGAGTGTTTCCATCTCAACAACTTTTGTTCATTCTGGTTTAAGTTACACTGTTTCCTGTTTGGGTAGTTAACAATGTCATGAATATCTCTGTCACAAATCTGCACAAACGTAGATAAAACTCCATGAACAGGCGAGTTAATGGTACTTGACCTTTTCAAGGCCCTACCACCCGAATCATTAGATAAATTACCCTCAAACCACACCATTAGATTTAATTTACGGACAAACAGTTTTAAATCTAACAATGTTTGGCCCAAACGGGCTCTAGCTGTTGGTACAAAGTTAAACCTTTTAGCAAATATTTCAACATGTGCTGTAGTAAATTCCTTGTTTGAAAAGTTAAAAATAGTAAAATCTTTGTCACTATTCAGTACCTTTTTAATTGCTCCAACACCCTGTGGTTCATTATGTTGCCCAGGCTCTCCAAAGATGTTCACCATTTCCACCTCAAGCCATTCTTCCTGTTGGTAAATGTCTTTGGTTTTGCTCTTTGATGGTTAGCCTGACTTTGAGCTCAAATTCTTGCATACCATTAGTAGTGGAATTGGAATTCACCCTTGAAGAAACTTCCTCCTCATTATGCATTGGACATTCCTGCCTACCATTGTGATGTCTCACCCCGCTATTGGCAGGATATGGATAAGCACGGACATTTGCATAAGCTGTGGCATCCCTCTGAAACTGCTTCCTTTTTCTTTCAGCATTTTTTTTCACATTCACGATCAACTTTACAAAAAATATTTTCATAGTTAGTTTGGTAATTGTCATATAATAAATCCTGTGTGATGCCTGCATTAAGACCATCCAACTCCACTGAGAGACTTTCAATGACTTGATCATTATTTTTAATAATGAGGTCTACCAGCTCACAGCCTGACTTATTAAATAAATTAATAAGTGCAATATGAAAGTCAAGGCAATATCATTTGTAAAGATGACATTGAAAAATTAAATGATTTTTTTTTTGATTACATAAATTCAACCACCTCTTTTTTTAAATTTGTTCATTCCTATAGTTGAGAGAGTATATAGTTTTTGGATGTAACCATCTTTAAGGATGTTGAGGGTGGTTGTTTCAAGTCCAATATCTATCGGAAGCCCACTTTTTCAAATAGTTACCTCCATTTCGACAGTTTTCACCCATTGGCACAGAAAAAAATCTGTGGTAAAAGGCAAAATGGTACATTTGGCCAGGATGGTTTCAGGTGACTGTGTTTTTAATGGAGTGTAACAAATTAATGGATATGTTTATGAAGCATGGGTATCCCAGGGCTTTCTTGAATCCTATTAGAGATGAGGTGGTGAATAAGAGACTGCAGAAAGTATATTCCCCTCTTTTGTGCCCGAATGATAGTGAATAACAACAGCAGACTATAGGTGATGATGCTGGATCTGAAACAATTGCATTATCTACTGATATGTCTAGGCCTGGGAAAATCACTAAAGATTATTCTGTCATGTATTTTAACTTTTTCCTTGGATTCCAACAATATCATGAGTATGTTGAAGCATAACTGGTTTATTATTTCCACTAATCCTCAGTTACACAATGTCTTGGGTGATGCACCTGTCATTGTGTATAGAAGGAATACCAGTTTCAGAAATTTGATGGAGAGGGGGAATCAGTATAATGTCTTTTAGTTTATTGCAACAGAAACAAGTGTAAAAATAAGCCCTTTCATCCCAAATAATAACAGGAACTTCATCAGATATGGGTATTTTTACACTTGTTTCTGTTGCAATAAACTAAAAGTGATTGTTGGAGTTCCTGGCATACCTGCTACTTCATTTTTTGGCTTGAAATCCTCTTTTGGTGTGGATTCCTTGGCTCTTATTGCCTGCATCCTGTGGTTTGTGACTTTTTCTTCCTGCTTGTGGTTTAATTCATTTTTTTTTTTGAATCAGTATAATGTTAGGGGCTGTTGTCGGACTGGCATAAAGGGTATGTCTAAATGTGGGCACTGTAGGATGTGTCATCATGTCATGGCAGGTGAAAATGTAATGGCCAATGGCCATGCTATTAAGGTTAGAGGCAGGTGTAACTGTGACATGAATTGGGCCATTTATGCAGCTTGTTGCCAAATGTGTCCTGCCTTTTACATTGGGAAGACCATTAGAAGTCTAAAGGACGGAATATATGAGCTTGTGAGGGATATTACTAAATGTAAAGATACAAATGTTTTTACAGACATGTTAGAAATTGTCCATCACATGTTTTTAAGTTTATGGTTATTGAACAGCTTAAAAGAGATATAAGGGGCAAAATTATCGAAGACCACCTGTTAGTTAGGGAATTATTATGGCAATTGAGGTTAAATGCCCTAGTATTCCCAGGTCTTAATGAAACTTGTACCGCCACCCCAGTTTTGAATCTTAAGAGCCTTGAATATTGATTCAGTGATATAACATTGTTCTTTTGTAAGATAGTTATCACTTTAATAATCAGCATGTCTTTTTTACATGTATTTACACACACATATACATATTATGTTTTAAGCATAAGGTTTTTTATATTCATGTAAATGGTGTGGGGTTCTTTAAATGTGAGTTCTTTTTAAATGGGAGAATGTTCTTGTCATGTGATGACAATTGTCTATTTAAATGGTGTGATTTTTCAGTGTCAATAGTTCTGATGAAGTCCCATAGTGGATGAAAGTGCTCAACTGTTGTCTACTGTTGTAGTTGTTTTTTTAATAAAGTGCAGTGTGAGTTCACCTGGTTTGCCTTAGTGGTTATATGTATATGTATATCTACATATATACGTGTGTGTGTGTGTGTGTGTGTGTGTGTGTGTGTGTGTGTGTGTGTGTGTGTGTGTGTGTGTGTTTTCATGTTCTCCTATGTCTGCCTGGAGTTCCTCCAACCTTCAAAAAACATGCTGAGTGTTTCCATCTCAAGCTCACCAAGGAATGGAGCTGTGAGCAGCAGCACAGACTCTACATGGTGCCATATAGGGGGAAGAGTTGTATACATCAACTGCTTTGGGCAGCTACTGTGGTAAGCAGTATCTTCAAGACAAAAAACATGGATCACAGACTGTGCACCATGGCAGGGCTAGCCTATTAATGGTGTAAAATATGGCTCTAAGTGATGTGGTCAAGTTGGCTAATGTCACCAAAATGGGCATGGGCATTTGCTGGTAATAAGTGAGTTGAAGACCCGGCCTGCTCTGACCTATGGCAGGGACCCATGCTGAAGGTGGGAGGGATATATATGCACCTACTGGCCAGTGTGTGGCTGATATACAGCCCTGCAGCCCTAGATCAATAAGTTACTGCACGGCTGGTGTCCAGATTGTCCAGCCTGTGTTACCTGTGATAGCTCTGTTGAATGAAAACTAGACGTAAAACTAATCAACCTGCCAACCATGAACTAAGAATTGCTACACTTAATGTAGGTTCACTGACAGGACAGAGCTTGGAAGTGGCTGACAGGATGGTACAGAGGAGGCTGGACATCCTAAGTATCCAAAAGACAAGATGGAACGTCAGTGCAGCAAAGCACTTGGGTTGTAACATAGGATCATAGGAGATTACTAGGCTATCAACTCAGAGGTCGTTTTAAGCCTAGCCATTTCAACCCAATATAATACCAGAGAGGTACTGGTAAGTACCCAATATTGCATTTAGTGATGACTGCCCATGTCCAAGAGGGTTGTGTGCACTATCCCTGGTAAGAATTTATGGTGCCCCATTCACTCATCTGGGTTACTCTTGAACAGTGTCATAGAGGTGCTTTGTTTTACATAAATTGGTAGCCTGTTCCAAAGATGTGTCAGTTGATGGGAGATAAATCTGTCCCTCCAGCATGTCCTATTTAAGTCACAGCCATATTTAAGTCCCAGGAATGGGTATCCCAAAACCCATTTGATTTGTGGATATGCAGTAAGTTCATTAGATTTGGATCTTGGGTTGCTCTGTAGGCCAGGCATAAGTCTCCCCTAAGAAGTCTATATGATATGGAGTATAGTGACAGGGATTTTAGTCAGTCCATGTAAGGCACATGCTGGAGGCCCTTGATCTTCTTTGTTAGAAACCTCTGAGGTCTCTCTAATTGCTGTAGGTGCTTAGTATGGTAAATACCGAATGGGGTGTTATACTCAATTATGGGCCGGATAAGTGCCAAGTATATTGGGGGGTTATAACTACTTTTGCTCTCGAGGCGATGCCTTTATTAATCAAGTGAGCTACGTGGAAAGCTTTCCTTACAATGGTAGACATGTGGTGGTCGAAGTTAAGGTCGCAGACAACCTATGATCCCTGGTCCCTTACCACTTCATGGTTACTTAGGGTATTGTTATTGATTTGATAGTGTAGTGCAAAGGGACATTGTTTGTGCTAAAGGGAATGATGATTCATTTCTTTACATTCAGTTTGAGACCATGACTAATAAACCAGTCGCTGGTCTGTGTGAAACCATCCCGAAGTATACTGACATCATCTGGGGATTCAATGATTACACCTAGTTTCCAGTCGACTGGAAACTTGGTAAGCCACAACCCTTTAGTTTTGACCTGAACTTCTGAGAAGTATATACCAAACAGTAAGGAGCCCACCACTGAACCCTGTGGCACCCCACTGGTAATAGGTCTGCTGGTTGATGTGGAATCACCTACTTTGTTAGAATGTGTCCGGTTTGTGAGCCATTTGGCAGCCCATCTTACAACGAAGGGATTTACATTCAGTTTGGTAAGTTTATTGGTAATGCCTGAACGTGGGACTGTGTCAAAAGCCTTTGCCAAGTCAAGGTATGCTGTGTGCACAGATTTGCCCTCATCAATGGCCTTGGTCACACTTTCAAAGAAATTCACCAGATTTAATAGGCAGGATCTGTCCTTCACAAAGCTGAATTGGGTAGGATTCAGGGTTTGGAGGTCACCTTATATCTTTATTTATGAGGTCCATAATGATATGTTCCATGGAATTACAGATGAGACTGGTCAGGCTTATGGGTCTGTAATTCCCCAGGTCTGTTGCTAGGCCACCTTTGTGGAGGGGAATTACTGTAGCTGTTCTCCATTCTGCAGGAACAAAGCCTGTGGTTAGACTATGATTGAAAAGGGTACTTAGTGGTGATGCTAGTTCATGTTTTAGCCTGTTTAGAAGACAGCCTGGGATGTCATCTGGTCTCATACAGGCCATGTTCTTTGCCTTGGACAGGGCTTTGAGGACCTGCTCTTCAGATATTTAAGGTGGTGGTGGTGGGGTTGGGGAAGATTTGTTGAAAGTTAGGAGGGGATAAGGGAGTGAATTTTTTTCCAAACCTATCCACCAGCAAGTTCACTTTCTATGTGGGGTCAGTGTGTGTGATACTGTTGGCCACCAGTTCTGCACATGTTTGGTGTCGCTCATCTTATGTATATTGAATAAGATGATGAGGCTGGGTGTTCGTTTAAGTATTTTATTACACACAAACACATCAGGATGGATAGCAGGAACATTAAACTTAAACAAACTAACTGACTGACTACTACACACATGCATGCTTACACCTTGGCTGCTCACTACAAAATGGCACTCATGCTTGCAAGTGCTCAGTACTTATATGCACTTGCCTGTTGACTGGAAAGTTTTATTTTATTTATTTCACATTTGTTGACCAGGTTAGTCCAACTGGGACAAAGCCCGTTTTCAGTGGAGACCCGGGGAGAAAAACTCCACAATAAAAACATACAATTAATTTGACATATAATAATTCAAAAGATTTACATAGACATAAGTAATAGCAAGTTTAACATACACAGCTATTTGAATATACCTTTCAGCATGAGGAGATACAGAGGAGAGAAACAAGAAACAATACAGCTAGACATTAACTTTTGAAAAATTTATAGTTAGACTGGCTGTGAGTAGGAGAAGAGTTAGTCAAGTATGAAAGGAATTTGTAAGAGTGCAGGACAGAAGCAGAGAGGAAGGAAAGATGAGTAGCAGTACTGCAATAAAGAGAGATAAGGAGAAAGGTAGAGTTTCACAGAATTAGAAGCAAGATAAGAGAATTGGATACCTTAGGAATAAAATGCACTGCAATCTTAGAAACAGTAAAGAGGCAAGAAGGGGGTGGTTTCAATGCTTTATTTATTTTTCATTTGTTTCCCCTCAGTAACACATCTGAGGTGTATTAAAATGAAGTGGCTGTAAATGCTGGACACAGGTGTGTCTGTGCTTCTGAATGTGTTTAAGTCATGTGTGTGTTAGCCATTAAATATTTATACGACTTATGTTGGATGTAAAATACTTCCGCCGCCAACAATTACGTACAGCAAGTATGACAAATGAAGATGGGGAAGCTGTCTCAACACCCCGGGGCACGGTAATTCCCCAATTACACACACCTTGTCAGATATTATTGCTTGCATAATACATGCTCCTGTGTTACATACATTTTTGAGAATGATCACACACACACACACACACACACACACACACACACACACATTAGTGTTGTAGAAGTCGTCAGTACACAACAGGCAGGGAATTCTGTAAATATATGTCATATGTGAAGGGTCTGCCATCCCTTTTAACCCACAATACCAAAAAAAAATAATGTTATTGTTTTACTAAAAACAGATGGGAGGGGTTAAGGGGGTGGCAACTCCCCTCTGCATACAACACCAGTGTAAGCAGTTGTATTTTTCTGCAAATTTAATTAGAGTAATGTATGAAAAAGAATGTTAGACTGCAGCACAGGTTACTAATATACAAAGTCTGCAGCACATAGCAAAACTGGAAAGCTGCTAAGATGTCTTGCATGTAAGGAAGTACCCCCAACCTTGTTCTCCACTAGTTCAAAAAGTAAAGTCATAGCTGTTCCCAGCAGAGTAACATGAAAGCACTATTGAGCCTTCAGTTTCAATTTCTTCACCACCATAGGCAACAAGCTTCGCACACTTTGCCAGATCAAGCTTCTCATCAGCACTGACTTTGGCAAACATTTCTGCTAACATAACATTGCACTTTGAACCAGTAACAACTCTGAGCTCTACAGGTCTCCCATTAATCAGAACAGTACAAAATACTTTATTCTTTGCCCACATATCTACTGCATTGACTGTTTCACCAAGCACTGACACACCATCAACATAACAAATAGGGTCACAGCTTTCTAATTGATCAACTTGTCTCTATGAATGTTCTCTTTTTAATAAAAGAATGAGCCTCATTTGATTTACAAAGTCTTTTGAAATTATTCTGCTTTTTACATTTGTGGCAGTGCTGACCAAAAGCTAAGCATTTTTCTCTTTTAGGTTCATGACTACCACCACAATTATGGCAGTTAACAATAAAGTTTGGCAATGCAGCTAACTTTGTTGGTTTATGGTTAGTGTTAGAGATGGAAGCAATCATGAGTCCTTTTGATTTTACTGACTCACTCCTCTGCTTCACTGAGCATGCTCTGAATTTTACTGGAGCTGCCCTGGAATTTGCTAGAAAGGCTCTGGGTTTCACTAAAGCTGCCCCATGCTTGGGCCTGTATCTTTTAACCACATGCTGCATACTATCAACATTAGCAGTAGAAGAAGCCATGTGCGTGCTTTTCTCATTTGTAAGTATATTTATGCAATTTTTCTGTAAGCTCATATATCTGACAAATCTCAATGGCCTTATTCAAAGTTAAATCTCTGTCTCGAAGCAAAATATTTCTCACTGCATCACATTTAACACCACACACAATCCTGTTTTTTAGCAATTCATCTCTTAAATCACCAAATCTGCACTTTTTGCTTTGTTTCTCAAATCAGTTATATATGCTGCAAAAGTTTCACCAGGCTTTTGATCCCTTGTATAAAATAAGTGCCTTTCCATTGTAATATTCATTTGGGGGTTACACATTTGTCTAAATTCATACTTTAAACACTCAGGGTCTTCCCGTATTTTTAGCTGGTAGCACTATATAAAGGTCTTCGCCCTCCCCTGCATACACAGTAGGTGCATACACAAATGAATGCTCTCTTTCAATGGCTTCTGAACCAGCTAAATTAAGCAGAATACATGCCTTTGTATGTGCATCTTTGTCACCTCACAGCAAGAGGTTCTCTGGTTTGATCCTAGGCTGGAGTGCCTTCTGTGCGGAGTCTGCATGTCCTCCCTGTGGTCCCATGGGTTTCCTCTGGGTGCTCCGGTTTCCTCCCACATCCCAAAGACATGCTGTAGGTGGCATGGACACTCTAAATTGGCCCTATGCAAGAATGTGTGTGTGCCTTGTGTGGAAGTTTGGGTGCCTGACTGGCAACTCGACACCGTAAAACTCAACTGTCAATCATAAGCATACAGGTGATCCACTGTGGTGACCCCTAACTGGGAAAAAGCTGTAAGAAGAAGTATGTGCATCTTTGTCAGAAAAAGCAGCCCATATGAAAATATTGTACTCTTGCTCAAACACTCTCCAATTTTCTACAATATTGTTATCAAACACAAGCGGACTTGGTCTGCAAAATCCTTCTACCATGCCAACAAATTATGTTTAAACACAATGCAAATATGGCCCTTGCAATTATATATGAACATGCGCACACACCAGATAATTGTAATAATATTCAAATGCACAAAATCTCTTTGAAATGACTGCTTTCTGCAAAATAACTCTACTGTAATACTGCACACACTTGCCAACACTTTGCACACTTTGGATACTTCAAATAGCTTTAGTTAAGGTGAAAAAGTAGCACATAGTGAAAAAATACAGTAATTTCTCTTTTTTATACATTTTATGGGACTCGGATATTGTTTCAAATGTTTTCACAATTATTTCAAATATTTTTTATCAATATGTCACAGTTTCGGACATTTTATTTAATTAGAAATTTGTTTTTGAGAGTTCTAAGTGCTTCTTTTATATTCATTGAGTAAAAAATAATTTAAGCAAGTTTTAGTACCTGGAATTCATTCCTGACCAGTCTGTGAGTCATTTGAGCAGTAGGGATGATCCACTTCTGTATATTCCTCCAACTTTAAATGTGCACCTCATGGTTTGTCTCTGGATCCTATTCTGACACCATGTCGCTCATCTTGTGTATATTGAATAAAACAATGAGGCTGGGTGTTCTTTTAAGTAGTTTATTACACACAAACACATCGGGATGGATAGCAGGAACATTAAACTTAAACAAACTAACTGACTGACTACTACACGCGTTTATATCATGTTATCGAAAGATGAAAATAACGAACGCTATTTCATCAGCCCCAAAACATCTAAACATGAAAATATCGAACATTCAGAACAGCAAATTTTTTCCCATGGAAATAATTTGCTGCTCCGAAACACATACACACAACACAAGCACATCAAACAAACAGCAACCACAAACATACACTTAAATTCCTACATCTAACGCTACACTAAACTAAACATACACTACTATCTACCCACTTACCTTAACCCAAACCCTAGCCCTAAGGTCTGTCACTATTGCACACTAACCTAACCTGCGCCCTAACCCTAACTCACTTAAACCGCCCCTAACCCTAAAGTCTGTCACTATCGCACACACGCCTAACTCGCGTCCTAACCCTAACTCACTTAACCCGCCCCTAACCTTAATGTATAAACAATTGCACACTTACCTGAATCCAACCCGTAACTTTCCACCACAGTGCTAAGAATAGCAAAGCCACAGAAACAGCCAACCGAATTCTTTCCCGAGGAAAGAATTCGCTGTTCTGCAGTTTTGCTATTCTTAGTGTTCGCTGAATAGTGTTCAATATCAGAACATTCGAAGTTTTAATACTTCGATGTTCTGATATAGACCCTACTACACATATGCATGCTTACAGCTTGGCTGCTCACTACAAAATAGCACTCTTGCTTGCACATGTTCAATACTTATATGCACATGCCTGCTGACTGGAAAGCTTCTTAAAGGTATATCACACACTCTGATCTACACATGGGTCCTATCCTTTAGGTTACATACATAGCTGTAAAAGGCCTAATGGTTATCCTTGGCAGTACTTGCTAGATTTCTCTCAAAGGAGCTCTTGGAGGATTTGACAAGTTGTCTTATTTGCCTATTAAGTCTGAGGAGGTGCTTTTCCATTGTTGGGTCCTTGTCTTTGTTTTCTTGGACAGCAATGTTTTGCATTTATTGTAGATTTTGTTGATGCTGGAGGTCCACCATGGCAGCTTGATTTTACTTGGGACTCTGACTTTGATTCTGTCTGGTACAGCCAAGTTTATACACCTATGCAAGTGATTGTACAGGGCGTTAGTGTAAGCTTCAGTACAGTTACCACTTACAGCTTGGATTGGGGCTTGGAATGCATTTATACCTTCACCTAGGAGGGTACAAGTTTGCCTAGGTGAAGTTTTTTAGTCTGATTTCACCCTTTGTGAGTTCTGGTGTTAGTGACAGTTCAAAGGTGACTGTCATGTGGTCAGCTTTAACTAATGAGGGTCCAACAGCTGCTGCAGTGCACCTGTTTGACATGTTGGTGAGGACCAGATC
Organism: Protopterus annectens; assembly: GCF_019279795.1. Taxonomy (NCBI): domain Eukaryota; kingdom Metazoa; phylum Chordata; order Ceratodontiformes; family Protopteridae; genus Protopterus; species Protopterus annectens. Next base: position 780,262,003 of record NC_056726.1, on the reverse strand, counting down.
TAGAATGTTTGTTCCTTTTGTCGGGGTATGGACAATTTTCTCCAGGGCATTTGAGTTAACAAAGTCAAGGAACTTTTGTGCTAGTGGGTTTGGGCTAGAGTAGATTTCCCAGTTGATGGTGGGATAATTGAAATCCCCCATAAGCAGTATGTTCAGTAAAATTTGGATTATCTTCAGCTTGGTTAAGAAGGCTTCATGGGTGTCCTGACCCATGGATGGGAATCTATAACTGGCTAGAGCTTGAATAGGGGTCTTACCCACCATAACCTGGACCTGGAGTAACTCCATGGAGTTGTCCAGTCTAACTAGACATGTGGTGACTTTATCTCTAATATAAATTGAAACACTGCCTCATTTGGTTTTCATGTTCATTTTGCACTCTAAAGGTGTAGAAGGTATTGTAGCCTTGCAGGGCAGTTTACTCTCTGAGGCCTTAAACCAGGTTACTGTGACTGTACAGACATCTACATCTTCTAGTGACAGAAGTGCTTCCAGGTAGTGCAGTTTTTGGTTTAAGCTGCTAGCATTTAGCAGCATGACCCTTGGTTTGTTCTGGGGATCTAGAGTCTGCTACTCAGGAGGAAAGGCTAGAAATGGTGAGAGAATTGTGGCAAGAGAGGCTTCAGAAGGCAGTGAGGGATGTCATCAGAATTAGTGACAGACGTATGGCAAACAGACTTTGGTGTAAGGATTAGGCAGCATTCATAATCTCATCACATGCCTCACAGCAATGTTGTGATAATGGGGAAAAATGCATTCATACAGCAGTTGCAGGACCTACTAGATAAAGCTGGACAACATGAATTGGTTTTGATAATCGGTGACTTGAATGCATGTATCGGGATAGACAGAACAGGGTATGAAGACTGTGTAAGTCCATATGGGTGGGGCAACAGGAATAAAGAAATAGAGGCCATTCTAGACTTCCATCTAGAAAGTGGCTTGATAGTAGTCAACACATGGTTCAGGAAGAGAAACAGTCACAAGATCACATACAAGAGTGACTGAAATGCAACTGAGGTAGACTTCCTCCTAGTAAGGAAAGGGCACTGAGGTAGAATTAGTGAATGCAAAGTCATCCCCAGCAAAATAGTTGTCTCACAGCATAAACCACTGGTTAACACAATCAGCTGCAAGCAGTGGTCAAGAGATGGCTCTAAGGTCAACAGAGATCAGGCTGAAGACCTGGAAGTTGACTGGAGATAAAGTACGTTCAAGGAATTATTCAGGGATCTAGCCCCCAAGAATAGGAAGAAATAGGAGGAGATGAAGAAGAATGGCAGTGCCTCAAAACAGCATGTGTGAGGACTGTAGAACAGATATATGTCTGAGTCGGGTATGGAAATAAGGTAAAAAAAAACACAAAGATGGTGGCTTAAATTTTTGTGTACTTGCAAAACCTTTTTTGCCTAGAGAGGCCGATTACATTGGTAAATTACTGGAGTTGGAACTAGAATGATATTTAAATTCCAAACTTTAAGGCCCCTTGGTTTAAATCAAGTAGGGATCTGAAGGATTAATATAAGCAGTAGGTATTTAATGGTGAGGTACTTATGCTATTTATGCTTTTTTGTACATTTATATAATGTTATAAAAATTATATATGATTTGTGTGGATTTATTTATTTATTTATAATAATATTGTATAAAATGTTGTGCTATTTAAATGAATATAAGTTAAAAAATGATTACATGCATTGTTATTTTAATTTAATTGATATAATTATATTATTGGATCCTGTTAACTAGCTGTTTGCACAGTATATTAGTCAGCTGAAAATGTTGTATTGTGATCCTTGAAGGAGAATTGCCGAGGTGCCATATCACTGTTACTGGAATTAAAGAAAGGTGCTGGTGTAATTTTGTGGGGTTTTTTTTTACTGATATTATCGCTAGTTGTGTGCTCATGGAGATAAGGTACATAAGGAAAGCTGGTAGTGGAATGCAGAAGTCCAGGAAGTCATCAAAAGATAATAGGAGT